>NC_092240.1:47131028-47163528 GCF_036320965.1 Panulirus ornatus | reverse complement strand
GGTCTCCTTTCTTTGGCATGGTGGTGTCCACCAAGGTGTGTTTCCTGGTCTTAGAAGGTATGGATGTCGGGGTGATCTCGGTCGCATGATGGCAGTCATGTAGGTAGACACCCCACCGAGCCCCCGCCAAGCCCTTCCTGAATTAAGTGCTGTTCCGATCCGTCGTAGGATTGATTCTGATATTGCCGTAAGAACAGCTAATATATGGAGGCACATCTACCCATCCTGAGGTGCAAAATAAAAAAAGAAAAAAAGGTTACGAAGTACACAAAGGGCCATGGCCTGACTGGGTCTCCGTGATTGAAATACATTATAGGTTACATAGTGAGGGACGTGTTAACATGGTTTGGGCAACACAATGAATCATTCGGTAGTTGACATGGCAAGTGAAGTCCTCAAACAGCTGAGCAACAATGACTGGACTGCGCATCAAGATGCATAACACAAACTATATTGTGCAGGAAAAAAAATGGTCAAAATGTTAGGCTACCACCGACTGAATAAGGAAAGAACAATTGGAAAAGAGATGGAAGAGATGTGTGAGTTATGTGTTGTCCAGCGTTGTGTACAAGATGAAGAGGGACTGAGACTGGAATTAAGAGACAGTAACCCACATGTGCTTGGGACAAAGAAGGACAAACAAAGACACAATCTGGGCGTCAAATGGGGTACGTGACAAACGCCGCGGTGCGCGTACTCGCTACACAGCCAACACTGCCCCTCCTGACATATATATATATATATATATATATATATATATATATATATATATATATATATATATATATATATATATATATCCCAGAAGGCGACTAAAAGGGGGAGGGAGCGGGGGACTGGAAATCCTCCCCATCTCGTTTTTATGTTCCAAAAGAAGGAACAGAGAAGGGGGCCAAGTGGGGATATTCCCTCAAAAGCTCAGTCCTTTGTTCTAAACGCTACTTCGCTAACGCGGGAATTGGCGAATAGTATAACAAAAAAAAAAAAATCATTATTATTATACTTTGTCACTGTCTCCCGCGTTAGCGAGACAGCGCAAGGAAAGAGACGAAAGAACGGCCCAACCCGCCCACATACACATGTATATACATAAACACCCACACACGCACATATTCATACCTATACAGTTCAACGTATACATACATATACATACAAAGACATATACATATATACACATGTACATGTTCATACATGGTGCCTTCATCCAATCCCGTTCCCACACCACCACACATGAAATGGCACCCCCCCCCCCCCCACCCCGCGCGAGGTAACTCAAGAAAAAGACAACAAAGGCCACATTCGTTCACACTCAGTCTCTAGCTGTCATGTGTAATGCACCGAAACCACAGCTCCCTTTCCACATCAAGGCCCTACAAATATTTCCCTGGTTTACCCCAGACGCTTCACATGCCTTGGTTCAATCTATTGATAGCACGTCGACCCCGGTATACCACATCGTTCCAATTTACTCTATTCCTTGCACGCCTTTCACCCTCCTGCATGTTCAGGCCCCGATCGCTCAAAATCTTTTTCACTCCATCCTTCCACCTCCAATTTCGTCTCCCACTTCTCGTTCCGTCCACCTCTGACACATATATCCTCTTTGTCAATCTTTCCTCACTCATTCTCCCCATGTGACCAAACCATTTCAAAACACCCTCTTCTGCTCTCTCAACCACACTCTTATTATTACCACACATCTCCTTTACCCTATATTACTTACTCGATCAAACCACCTCATCACATATTGTCCTCAAACATGTCATTTCCAACACATCCACCCTACTCCGCACAACTCTATCCATAGCCCACGCCTCACAACCATATAACATTGTTGGAACCACCATTCCTTCAAACATACCCATTTCTGCGTTCCGAGATAAAATGTTCTCGCCTTCCACACATTTTTCAACGCTCCCAGAACTTTCGCCCCCTCCCCTACCCTGTGACTCACTTCCGCTTCCGTGGTTCCATCAGCTGCCAAATCCACTCCCAGATATCTAAAACACTTCACTTCCTCCAGTTTTTCTCAATTCAAACTCACCTCCCAGTTGACTTGTCCCTCAACCCTACAGTACCTAATAACCTTGCTCTTATTTAAATTTACTCTCAGCTTTATGTATGTCTGTGTATGTATATGTACGTTGAAATATATAGGTATGTATATGTGCGTGTGTGGACGTGTATGCATATGTATGTGTATGTAGGTGGGTTGGGACATCCTTTCGTCTGTTTCCTTGCGCTACCTCGCTAACGCGGGAGACAGCGACAAAGTACGATAAATAAGAAATATATATAATATATATATCATTAAATTTTAGGGAGAATAAAAAGATGTTCTGGAAGGAGGTAAATAAAGTGCGTAAGACAAGGGACCAAATGGGAACTTCAGTGAAGGGCGCAAATGGGGAGGTGATAACAAGTAGTGGTGATGTGAGAAGGAGATGGAGTGAGTATTTTGAAGGTTTGTTGAATGTGTTTGATGATAGAGTGGCAGATATAGGGTGTTTTGGTCGAGGTGGTGTGCAAAGTGAGAGGGTTAGGGAAAATGATTTGGTAAACAGAGAAGAGGTAGTAAAAGCTTTGCGGAAGATGAAAGCCGGCAAGGCAGCAGGTTTGGATGGTATTGCAGTGGAATTTATCAAAAAAGGGGGTGACTGTATTATTGACTGGTTGGTAAGGTTATTTAATGTATGTATGACTCATGGTGATGTGCCTGAGGATTGGCGGAATGCGTGCATAGTGCCATTGTACAAAGGCAAAGGGGATAAGAGTGAGTGCTCAAATTACAGAGGTATAAGTTTGTTGAGTATTCCTGGTAAATTATATGGGAGGGTATTGATTGAGAGGGTGAAGGCATGTACAGAGCATCAGATTGGGGAAGAGCAGTGTGGTTTCAGAAGTGGTAGAGGATGTGTGGATCAGGTGTTTGCTTTGAAGAATGTATGTGAGAAATACTTAGAAAAGCAAATGGATTTGTATGTAGCATTTATGGATCTGGAGAAGGCATATGATAGAGTTGATAGAGATGCTCTGTGGAAGGTATTAAGAATATATGGTGTGGGAGGAAAGTTGTTAGAAGCAGTGAAAAGTTTTTATCGAGGATGTAAGGCATGTGTACGTGTAGGAAGAGAGGAAAGTGATTGGTTCTCAGTGAATGTAGGTTTGCGGCAGGGGTGTGTGATGTCTCCATGGTTGTTTAATTTGTTTATGGATGGGGTTGTTAGGGAGGTAAATGCAAGAGTTTTGGAAAGAGGGGCAAGTATGAAGTCTGTTGGGGATGAGAGAGCTTGGGAAGTGAGTCAGTTGTTGTTCGCTGATGATACAGCGCTGGTAGCTGATTCATGTGAGAAACTGCAGAAGCTGATGACTGAGTTTGGTAAAGTGTGTGAAAGAAGAAAGTTAAGAGTAAATGTGAATAAGAGCAAGGTTATTAGGTACAGTAGGGTTGAGGGTCAAGTCAATTAGGAGGTAAGTTTAAATGGAGCAAAACTGGAGGAAGTAAAGTGTTTTAGATATCTGGGAGTGGATCTGGCAGCGGATGGAACCATGGAAGCGGAAGTGGATCATAGGGTGGGGGAGGGGGCGAAAATCCTGGGAGCCTTGAAGAATGTGTGGAAGTCGAGAACATTATCTCGCAAAGCAAAAATGGGTATGTTTGAAGGGATAGTGGTTCCAACAATGTTGTATGGTTGCGAGGCGTGGACTAAGGATAGAGTTGTGCGCAGGAGGATGGATATGATGGAAATGAGATGTTTGAGGTCAATGTGTGGTGTGAAGTGGTTTGATCGAGTAAGTAACGTAAGGGTAAGAGAGATGTGTGGAAATAAAAAGAGCGTGGTTGAGAGAGCAGAAGAGGGTGTTTTGAAATGGTTTGGGCACATGGAGAGAATGAGTGAGGAAAGATTGACCAAGAGGATATATGTGTCGGAGGTGGAGGGAACGAGAAGTGGGAGACCAAATTGGAGGTGGAAAGATGGAGTGAAAAAGAATTTGTGTGATCGGGGCCTGAACATGCAGGAGGGTGAAAGGAGGGCAAGGAATAGAGTGAATTGGATCGATGTGGTATACCGGGGTTGACGTGCTGTCAGTGGATTGAATCAAGGCATGTGAAGCGTCTGGGGTAAACCATGGAAAGCTGTGTAGGTATGTATATTTGCGTGTGTGGACGTGTATGTATATACATGTGTATGGGGGTGGGTTGGGCCATTTCTTTCGTCTGTTTCCTTGCGCTACCTCGCAAACGCGGAAGACAGCGACTAAGCAAAAAAAAAAAAAATATAGATAGATAGATAGATAGATAGATAGACAGATAGATAGATAGATAGATAGATAGATAGATAGATAGATAACAATGAGAGTGGAGGTTTGGCTACAGTCATATCCCCGGGGTTATCTCACAGGCCGGGTTGGGAGCTGGCCACCTCAGCTGTTTCCTACGGAATCATTCATTCCCACACAAAAAACGGGCATGTAAACAGCTGGCGCTTACCACAGAAATCGGGGTGAGGTTCACCTCTGTATACAGATAGATAGAGACAGGCAGACACGCAACACGCCGATAGACAGGGAGGTGAAGCGATAGACGAAACACTTCGATAATTTGGGGGAAAACTGGATCAGCAGATGATGGGTAGATAGATAGATAGATAGGATCTATTGATCATATCTGGAAATGGGTAGATAGATAGATAGGATCTATTGATCATATCTGGGAATGGGTAGATAGATAGAAGGATCTATTGATCATATCTGGGAATGTGTAGATAGATAGATAGGATCTATTGATCATATCTGGGAATGTGTAGATAGATAGATAGGATCTATTGATCATATCTGGGAATGGGTAGATAGATAGAAGGATCTATTGATCATATCTGGGAATGTGTAGATAGATAGAAGGATCTATTGATCATATCTGGGAATGTGTAGATAGATAGATAGGATCTATTGATCATATCTGGGAATGTGTAGATAGATAGATAGGATCTATTGATCATATCTGGGAATGGGTAGATAGATAGAAGGATCTATTGATCATATCTGGGAATGTGTAGATAGATAGATAGGATCTATTGATCATATCTGGGAATGGGTAGATAGATAGAAGGATCTATTGATCATATCTGGGAATGGGTAGATAGATAGATAGGATCTATTGATCATATCTGGGAATGTGTAGATAGATAGATAGGATCTATTGATCATATCTGGGAATGGGTAGATAGATAGATAGGATCTATTGATCATATCTGGGAATGGGTAGATAGATAGATAGGATCTATTGATCATATCTGGGAATGGGTAGATAGATAGATAGGATCTATTGATCATATCTGGGAATGGGTAGATAGATAGAAGGATCTATTGATCATATCTGGGAATGGGTAGATAGATAGATAGGATCTATTGATCATATCTGGGAATGGGTAGATAGATAGAAGGATCTATTGATCATATCTGGGAATGGGTAGATAGATAGATAGGATCTATTGATCATATCTGGGAATGTGTAGATAGATAGATAGGATCTATTGATCATATCTGGGAATGGGTAGATAGATAGATAGGATCTATTGATCATATCTGGGAATGGGTAGATAGATAGATAGGATCTATTGATCATATCTGGGAATGGGTAGATAGATAGATAGGATCTATTGATCATATCTGGGAATGGGTAGATAGATAGAAGGATCTATTGATCATATCTGGGAATGGGTAGATAGATAGATAGGATCTATTGATCATATCTGGGAATGGGTAGATAGATAGAAGGATCTATTGATCATATCTGGGAATGGGTAGATAGATAGATAGGATCTATTGATCATATCTGGGAATGGGTAGATAGATAGATAGGATCTATTGATCATATCTGGGAATGGGTAGATAGATAGATAGGATCTATTGATCATGTCTGGGAATGGGTAGATAGATAGATAGGATCTATTGATCATATCTGGGAATGGGTAGATAGATAGATAGGATCTATTGATCATATCTGGGAATGGGTAGATAGATAGAAGGATCTATTGATCATATCTGGGAATGGGTAGATAGATAGAAGGATCTATTGATCATATCTGGGAATGGGTAGATAGATAGATAGGATCTATTGATCATATCTGGGAATGGGTAGATAGATAGAAGGATCTATTGATCATATCTGGGAATGGGTAGATAGATAGAAGGATCTATTGATCATATTTGGGAATGGGTAGATAGACAGAGGTATCTATTGATCATATCTGGGAATGGGTAGATAGATAGAAGGATCTATTGATCATATCTGGGAATGGGTAGATAGATAGAAGGATCTATTGATCATATCTGGGAATGGGTAGATAGATAGAAGGATCTATTGATCATATCTGGGAATGGGTAGATAGATAGATAGGATCTATTGATCATATCTGGGAATGGGTAGATAGATAGATAGGATCTATTGATCATATCTGGGAATGGGTAGATAGATAGAAGGATCTATTGATCATATCTGGGAATGGGTAGATAGATAGAAGGATCTATTGATCATATCTGGGAATGGGTAGATAGATAGAAGGATCTATTGATCATATCTGGGAATGGGTAGATAGATAGAAGGATCTATTGATCATATCTGGGAATGGGTAGATAGATAGAAGGATCTATTGATCATATCTGGGAATGGGTAGATAGATAGATAGGATCTATTGATCATATCTGGGAATGGGTAGATAGATAGAAGGATCTATTGATCATATCTGGGAATGGGTAGATAGATAGAAGGATCTATTGATCATATCTGGGAATGGGTAGATAGATAGAGGGATCTATTGATCATATCTGGGAATGGGTAGATAGATAGAAGGATCTATTGATCATGTCTGGGAATGGGTAGATAGATAGAAGGATCTATTGATCATATCTGGGAATGGGTAGATAGATAGAAGGATCTATTGATCATATCTGGGAATGGGTAGATAGATAGAAGGATCTATTGATCATATCTGGGAATGGGTAGATAGATAGAAGGATCTATTGATCATATCTGGGAATGGGTAGATAGATAGATAGGATCTATTGATCATATCTGGGAATGGGTAGATAGATAGAAGGATCTATTGATCATATCTGGGAATGGGTAGATAGATAGATAGGATCTATTGATCATATCTGGGAATGGGTAGATAGATAGAAGGATCTATTGATCATGTCTGGGAATGGGTAGATAGATAGAAGGATCTATTGATCATATCTGGGAATGGGTAGATAGATAGATAGGATCTATTGATCATATCTGGGAATGGGTAGATAGATAGAAGGATCTATTGATCATATCTGGGAATGGGTAGATAGATAGATAGGATCTATTGATCATATCTGGGAATGGGTAGATAGATAGAAGGATCTATTGATCATATCTGGGAATGGGTAGATAGATAGAAGGATCTATTGATCATATCTGGGAATGGGTAGATAGATAGAAGGATCTATTGATCATATCTGGGAATGGGTAGATAGATAGAAGGATCTATTGATCATATCTGGGAATGGGTAGATAGATAGATAGGATCTATTGATCATGTCTGGGAATGGGTAGATAGATAGAAGGATCTATTGATCATATATGGGAATGGGTAGATAGATAGATAGGATCTATTGATCATGTCTGGGAATGGGTAGATAGATAGAAGGATCTATTGATCATATATGGGAATGGGATTCAAGTAGGAGATACAGAGAGAGAGAGAGAGAGAGAGAGAGAGAGAGAGAGAGAGAGAGAGAGAGAGAGAGAGAGGGACGAGCATCACTAGCCCCACACATCATCATACCCTCTCCCAAAGCCAGGATAAGAGACACACACACACACACACACACACACACACACACACCACACCTTCAACCTCACCTAAATCACACTGCTCACCCCCCTCACAACACACTGCTGCACCCCACCCTCACACATCACCTGCTCACCCACCCTCACACATCACCTTGCTCACCCACCCTCACAATCAAACTCTGCTCACCCACCCTCAACTCACACTGCGGCTTCACCCACCCTCACACATCACCTGCTCACCCACCCTCACACATCACCTGGCTGCTCACCCACCCTCACACATCACCTGCTCACCCACCCTCTCACATCACCTGCTCACCCACCCTCAACATCACCTGCTCACCCACCCTCAACATCACCCTGCTCACCCACCCTCACAACCACACTGCTGCTCACCCACCCTCACACATCACCTGCTCACCCACCCTCACACTCACCTGCTCACCCACCCTCACACAACACTGCTCACCCACCCCTCACACATCACCTGCTCACCCACCCTCACACATCACATCGCTCACCCCACCCTCACACACTCACCTGCTCACCCCACCCTCACACATCACTGCTCACACCCTCCACATCACTGCTCACCCACCTCACACACCTGCTCACCCACCCTCACACATCACCTGCTCACCCACCCTCACACATCACCTGCTCACCACCCCTCACACCTCACCTGCTCACCCACCCTCACACATCACCTGCTCACCCACCCTCACACATCACCTGCTCACCCACCCTCACACATCACCTGCTCACCCACCCTCACACATCACCTGCTCACCCCCCCCTCACACATCACCTGTTCACCCACCCTCACACATCACCTGCTCACCCACCCTCACACATCACCTGCTCACCCACCCTCACACATCACCTGCTCACCCACCCCTCACACATCACTGCTCACCCACCCTCACACATCACCTGCTCACCCACCCTCACACATCACCTGCTCACCCACCCTCACACATCACCTGCTCACCCACCCTCACACATCACCTGCTCACCCACCCTCACACATCACCTGCTCACCCACCCTCACACATCACCTGCTCACCCACCCTCACACCTCACCTGCTCACCCACCCTCACACATCACCTGCTCACCCACCCTCACACATCACCTGCTCACCCACCCTCACACATCACCTGCTCACCCACCCTCACACATCACCTGCTCACCCACCCTCACACATCACCTGCTCACCCACCCTCACACATCACCTGCTCACCCACCCTCACACATCACCTGCTCACCCACCCTCACACATCACCTGCTCACCCACCCTCACACATCACCTGCTCACCCACCCTCACACATCACCTGCTCACCCACCCTCACACATCACCTGCTCACCCACCCTCACACATCACCTGCTCACCCACCCTCACACATCACCTGCTCACCCACCCTCACACATCACCTGCTCACCCACCCTCACACCATCCACCTGCTCACCCACCCTCACACATCACCTGCTCACCCACCCTCACACAACACTGCTGTCACCCCACCCTCACACCCACCTGCCTCACCCTCCCTCACACATCACCAGCTCACCCCACCCTCACACATCACCTGCCTCACCCCAACACCCTCACAACATCACTCTGCTCAACCCACCCTCACACCCCACTAACTGCTCACCCACCCTCACACATCACCTGCTCCACCCACCACACACATCACCTGCCTCACCCCACCCTCACCACAACACATGCTCACCCACCCTCACACATCACCCTGCTCACCCACCCTCACACACCACCTGCTCACCCACCCTCACACATCACCTGCTCACCACCCTCACACATCACCTGCTCACCCACCCTCACATCCACACCTGCTCACCCACCTCACACCCCACCTGCTCACCCACCCTCACACATCACCTGCCACCCCCCCTCACCCTCACCTGCTCACCCACCCTCACACCCTCACCTGTTCACCCACCCTCACACATCACCTGCTCACCCACCCTCACACATCACTCTGCTCACCCACCCTCACACATCACCTGCTCACCCACCCTCACACATCACCTGCTCACCCACCCTCACACATCACCTGCTCACCCACCCTCACACATCACCTGCTCACCCACCCTCACACATCACCTGCTCACCCACCCTCACACATCACCTGCTCACCCACCCTCACACATCACCTGCTCACCCACCCTCACACATCACCTGCTCACCCACCCTCACACATCACCTGCTCACCCACCCTCACACATCACCTGCTCACCCACCCTCACACATCACCTGCTCACCCACCCTCACACATCACCTGCTCACCCACCCTCACACATCACCTGCTCACCCACCCTCACACATCACCTGCTCACCCACCCTCACACATCACCTGCTCACCCACCCTCACACATCACCTGCTCACCCACCCTCACACATCACCTGCTCACCCACCCTCACACATCACCTGCTCACCCACCCTCACACATCACCTGCTCACCCACCCTCACACATCACCTGCTCACCCACCCTCACACATCACCTGCTCACCCACCCTCACACATCACCTGCTCACCCACCCTCACACATCACCTGCTCACCCACCCTCACACATCACCTGCTCACCCACCCTCACACATCACCTGCTCACCCACCCTCACACATCACCTGCTCACCCACCCTCACACATCACCTGCTCACCCACCCTCACACATCACCTGCTCACCCACCCTCACACATCACCTGCTCACCCACCCTCACACATCACCTGCTCACCCACCCTCACACATCACCTGCTCACCCACCCTCACACATCACCTGCTCACCCACCCTCACACATCACCTGCTCACCCACCCTCACACATCACCTGCTCACCCACCCTCACACATCACCTGCTCACCCACCCTCACACATCACCTGCTCACCCACCCTCACACATCACCTGCTCACCCACCCTCACACATCACCTGCTCACCCACCCTCACACATCACCTGCTCACCCACCCTCACACATCACCTGCTCACCCACCCTCACACATCACCTGCTCACCCACCCTCACACATCACCTGCTCACCCACCCTCACACATCACCTGCTCACCCACCCTCACACATCACCTGCTCACCCACCCTCACACATCACTCTGCTCACCCACCCTCACACATCACCTGCTCACCACCCTCACACATCACCTGCTCACCCACCCTCACACATCACCTGCTCACCCACCCTCACACATCACCTGCTCACCCACCCTCACACATCACCTGCTCACCCACCCTCACACATCACCTGCTCACCCACCCTCACACATCACCTGCTCACCCCACCCTCACACATCACCTGCTCACCCACCCTCACACATCACCTGCTCACCCACCCTCACACATCACCTGCTCACCCACCCTCACACATCACCTGCTCACCCACCCTCACACATCACCTGCTCACCCACCCTCACACATCACCTGCTCACCCACCCTCACACATCACCTGCTCACCCACCCTCACACATCACCTGCTCACCCACCCTCACACATCACCTGCTCACCCACCCTCACACATCACCTGCTCACCCACCCTCACACATCACCTGCTCACCCACCCTCACACATCACCTGCTCACCCACCCTCACACATCACCTGCTCACCCACCCTCACACATCACCTGCTCACCCACCCTCACACATCACCTGCTCACCCACCCTCACACATCACCTGCTCACCCACCCTCACACATCACCTGCTCACCCACCCTCACATCACACTGCTGCTCACCCACCCTCACACATCACCTGCTCACCCACCCTCACACATCACCTGCTCACCCACCCTCACACATCACCTGCTCACCCACCCTCACACATCACCTGCTCACCCACCCTCACACATCACCTGCTCACCCACCCTCACACATCACCTGCTCACCCACCCTCACACATCACCTGCTCACCCACCCTCACACATCACCTGCTCACCCACCCTCACACATCACCTGCTCACCCACCCTCACACATCACCTGCTCACCCACCCTCACACATCACCTGCTCACCCACCCTCACACATCACCTGCTCACCCACCCTCACACATCACCTGCTCACCCACCCTCACACATCACCTGCTCACCCACCCTCACACATCACCTGCTCACCCACCCTCACACATCACCTGCTCACCCACCCTCACACATCACCTGCTCACCCACCCTCACACATCACCTGCTCACCCACCCTCACACATCACCTGCTCACCCACCCTCACACATCACCTGCTCACCCACCCTCACACATCACCTGCTCACCCACCCTCACACATCACCTGCTCACCCACCCTCACACATCACCTGCTCACCCACCCTCACACATCACCTGCTCACCCACCCTCACACATCACCTGCTCACCCACCCTCACACATCACCTGCTCACCCACCCTCACACATCACCTGCTCACCCACCCTCACACATCACCTGCTCACCCACCCTCACACATCACCTGCTCACCCACCCTCACACATCACCTGCTCACCCACCCTCACACACACCTGCTCACCCACCCTCACACATCACCTGCTCACCCACCCTCACACATCACCTGCTCACCCACCCTCACACATCACCTGCTCACCCACCCTCACACATCACCTGCTCACCCACCCTCACACCCCACCTGCTCACCCACCCTCACACCCCACCTGCTCACCCACCCTCACACATCACTCTGCTCACCCACCCTCACACATCACCTGCTCACCCACCCTCACACATCACCTGCTCACCCACCCTCACACATCACCTGCTCACCCACCCTCACACATCACCTGCTCACCCACCCTCACACCCCACCTGCTCACCCACCCTCACACATCACCTGCTCACCCACCCTCACACCCACCTGCTCACCCACCCTCACATCACACTGCTGCTCACCCACCCTCACACATCACCTGCTCACCCACCCTCACACATCACCTGCTCACCCACCCTCACACATCACCTGCTCACCCACCCTCACACATCACCTGCTCACCCACCCTCACACATCACCTGCTCACCCACCCTCACACATCACCTGCTCACCCACCCTCACACATCACTCTGCTCACCCACCCTCACACATCACCTGCTCACCCACCCTCACACCCACCTGCTCACCCACCCTCACACCTCACCTGCTCACCCACCCTCACACACCACCTGCTCACCCACCCTCACATCACACTGCTGCTCACCCACCCTCACACATCACCTGCTCACCCACCCTCACACATCACCTGCTCACCCACCCTCACTCATCACTCTGCTCACCCACCCTCACACATCACCTGCTCACCCACCCTCACACATCACCTGCTCACCCACCCCTCACACATCACCTGCTCACCCACCCTCACACATCACCTGCTCACCCACCCTCACACATCACCTGCTCACCCACCCTCACACATCACTCTGCTCACCCACCCTCACACATCACCTGCTCACCCACCCCTCACACCACACTGCTGCTCACCCACCCTCACACATCACTCTGCTCACCCACCCTCACACCCCACCTGCTCACCCACCTTCACACCACACCTGCTCACCCACCCCTCACACATCACCTGCTCACCCACCCTCACACATCACCTGCTCACCCACCCTCACACATCACCTGCTCACCCACCCTCACACATCACCTGCTCACCCACCCCTCACACCACACGACTGCTCTTGGTTCACAACCTCCAAGTCTTCCCTCCATCACCCTAGGCAGGCCACATTGTGGAAGCTGCTCCCACGTACACAATGTTAGACACACACATGCCCCTCCCACACACCCTGACACCACTTGTACACCAGCGAACGTGCAGCATTACGCGCCACACACACACACACAGAACACTGACTCACTCAAGGCCGTCTTACATCCCCCTTAGAAAGGTCTGCCATTGCTCACCTCTCCCCCCCCATTCAGCTCGAATCCAGACCTACGCCTTCCCATTATCGCTGAATGGAAACCCCGACCTAACTCTACCAGGTCCTATATACAACATCCATGACACTGTCTGTGTTAGTCTGTCCCCCTGTATATCAACCGACCGGTCTACGTCTTCTATCGCATCCTTGTATCTCCCCTGATGATGTGATCATGACATGAAAGTGCACTTGGGAACGTAGCAAGTTTCCATTTTCCTCGTGGTTTATCAGCAAATTACTGGATCATGCATATATTGGCTGCGCTACAGTCAGCAACAGGGAAAGTACGGGCTCCATTTACGTGAAAAGTCCTCCGACGAAATTACGTTCCAGTGTTACGACCTTGCCGAAGGGTGACGTACACTCCCAGCGTCACCACAAATGGGCAGAGTCCTGTGACGCACGTAGCGTCACGTCCCTCAAGCCGGTACAACACACAGGACGACGTAGGACACATAGGACAGACGTAGGACACATAGGACAGACGTAAGACACATAGAACAGACGTAGGACACACAGGACAGACGTAGGACACATAGGACAGACGTAGGACACATAGGACAGACGTAGGACACATAGGACAGACGTAGGACACATAGGACAGACGTAGGACAAGTAGGACAGACGTAGGACACATAGGACAGACGTAGGACACATAGGACAGACGTAGGACACATAGGACAGACGTAGGACACATAATGACAGACGTAGGACACATAGGACAGACGTAGAACACACAGGACAGACGTAGGACACATAGAACAGAGTAGGACACATAGAACAGACGTAGGACACACAGGACGGACGTAGGACAGACGTAGGACACATAGGACAGACGTAGGACAGACGTAGGACACACAGAACAGACGTAGGACACATAGAACAGACGTAGGACACATAGGACGGACGTAGGACAGACGTAGGACACATAGAACAGACGTAGGACAGACGTAGGACACGTAGGACAGACGTAGGACAGACGTAGGACAGACGTAGGACACGTAGGACAGACGTAGGACACATAGAACAGACGTAGGACAGACGTAGGACACGTAGGACAGACGTAGGACACGTAGGACAGACGTAGGAACAGCATTGAGGATCATGAGGGAGTAAAGCAGTCGCTGCCCTCACCAGGAGGGGGGCGCCCAGAGAGGGAGAACACAGAGGAGCCCTCTCAGAAGGACCATCCACCCAAGACCACATGTACCAGCAGAGACCACATGTACCACCAGAGACCACACATATACACACACAGCCTGCCGTACTGGACTCTCGTGTCAGTCATCGCTTTGTTTACCTACAAACACGACGCCTCTTTATCTCCCCCACGTACACAGGGGCGAGACCTCTCAGGTCACACACACACACACACACACACATACACAGAGAGAGAGAGAGAGAGAGAGAGAGAGAGAGAGAGAGAGAGAGAGAGAGAGAGAGAGAGAGAGAGAGAGAGAGAGAGAGAGAGAGAGAGAGAGAGACGTGGTAGTCAAAGTATCAGTTTACATATGTATATATACACACCTCCTCCGCTCCCAAGAATGCTATGTGTTGCTCATGAGAGTTTGTACATGTGGAAACCCCAGACGGGTTAGCATATTAATAACAAAAGCCAACTGAAGACGTGATCAAGGCTATCTCATTAACTACATATTTTTTTCTTTCAAACTATTCGCCATTTCCCGCGTTAGCGAGGTAGCGTTAAGAACAGAGAACTGGGCCTTTGAGGGAATATCCTCACCTGGCCCCCTTCTCTGTTCCTTCTTTTGGAAAATAGAAAAAAATAACTACATACATATATATATATATATATATATATATATATATATATATATATATATATATATATATATATATATATATAGCCCGCGAGGTAGCGCCAGAAATACAGACAAAGAAAGGCAACATTCGTTCACACTCAGTCTTCAGCTGTCGAGTGTAATCACACCGAAACCACAGCTCCCTATCTACATCCAGGCCCCACAGACCTTTCCATAGTTTACCCCAGGACGCTTCACATGCCCTGCTTCAGTCCACTGAGAGCACGTCGACCCCGGTATATCACATCGTTCCAATTCATAATAGATAATCTTTCGCTTCAGATCCACGACTGAGAATATTCGCGCCTCGTTCAGGTGAATGAGACGTATCGTGGCTTTTGCCGTTGTAGCATCAGTGTGTCCCTCCCACCTCTTACTACACTGATCCATGAGTCTCTCTTCCCTTCCCCCACTTATCACGCACGGGACCGAGGGGTCTGTCGCTCTTTGAAGTCCATCTGTAAAGGGATATTGCATGTCGTCATTTCGAACAAAACCGAAGGCGCACGACTTTTAACCCCCTAAACCGAAGGCGCACGACTTTTACAACCCTAAACCGAAGGCGCACGACTTTAAACCCCCTAAACCGAAGGCGCACGACTTTTAACCCCCTAAACCGAAGGCGCACGACTTTTAACACCCTAAACCGAAGGCGCACGACTTTTAACCCCCTAAACCGAAGGCGCACGACTTTTAACACCCTAAACCGAAGGCGCACGACTTTTAACCCCCTAAACCGAAGGCGCACGACTTTTAACACCCTAAACCGAAGGCGCACGACTTTTAACACCCTAAACCGAAGGCGCACGACTTTTAACACCCTAAACCGAAGGCGCACGACTTTTAACACCCTAAACCGAAGGCGCACGACTTTTAACACCCTACACCGAAGGCGCACGACTTTAAACACCCTAAACCGAAGGCGCACGACTTTTAACACCCTAAACCGAAGGCGCACGACTTTTAACACCCTACACCGAAGGCGCACGACTTTTAACACCCTAAACCGAAGGCGCACGACTTTAACACCCAACTCAAAGACGTTATATGGCCAATATTCTCAACCAGAGTCGCCTCCACAGTTACCACTTCGCTTATGGATCCAGCTATCAAGAAGAGGCTGTTAAATCATACATTACGTCAGTGATGTGGCGGAGGCCACCAATTACCAGACTCTCGAGACATAGCAACATGATGCCACTTCGACATGGCGTGAGTGAGTTATATGTATACATAGACGACCAAAACGGAGCAAGACATGGGGGAAGACCAGACTGGACGAAGACCCTCAGACAATTTAAAGCTACTGAGTTTTCGCTTTATTACAGAGGTCTTCTCCTCCTCGACCTCCTCCTCCTCCTTCTCCTCCTCCTCGAGCGCGACACGCGACCCTCAATGACTCTACAACCCACGTAACAAAACCGCGCTCTACAACCCTTTTCACAGACATTTCATCGGGTCCTGGAATTCTCCATCGACCCATTTAGCCGCGTGCCCTTACATGTCGCCCTAGCTGCTAACACACTTCCGCTCGCCACGCCGCTCGCCTTGCTTGAACCGCTCGGATCCTGGTGTCTTCAATGGAGCCAGAGGCAGTACCAAGCCACAAGGGAGGCGAACACGACCTGAATTCTCGTCCGGTGAGCCAGGATGAGGGACCAACCCCGCGCGAGTATCTTAGCCAGACCCCCGTCCTTCACGGTCCCAATACACAAAGTAGAGGCGATAAATCCCATTACGGACACCTAGATCCCCCTTAGCCATGGTCTACGAAGCCTTAGCGAATCTCGACCAAGCTTCCAGCATCGCAGACCCATCCAAGACACTTAATGAAGACCCACCCATAGGTCAAACGGACCACTCGACTCGGGGGAAGTTCTGAAATGCTATCCCAAATCTTTCCCCACCTTGGTATGCGTTTCGACCCTCTCCACAGTGGTATATCCGCCCTTCGCCTCGCCACCCACTATCCACATTGAACATTAGTGTATCCAGTGTGTCCTCGAGACAGCGAGATCAACGCCATCATCTCGTAAAGGTCTCTTCGAGGTCTCTCCTCGTCTTGAGGAGAGAAAGTCTGAACTCCTAAGGCCCGGTGGACACGACAAGCGGCCGGGCGGGGTAATATCATGCGTCTGGCAGAGACGTGAGTAGGTTTGGCAAGACGACGACTCATATGAAGTGAACTCCACATGATCGAGGTGGTGATGCAGACACGAACAGCGGAAAAGTACAAAATGCGACGGCCTGGGTCCACAATACGTCCTCGCATTCACTGAGACGATGGGGCCCTTGAGGGAAGAAGGCCTTCGACTACCTCAGCGACTGCCGAAGTCGGCTGATATAAAACAAATGAGGACGAGAAAGCAGCCGGCTTTCTAGTTCCCGCGCCTCAACACAGCTGTCCAGCGAGGGACGGCAAGGTTCATTAACAGCTCATGTTCCTCTTTCAAGCTTCTGGAAAAAAAAATTGACGATCCATAAAACATGTTTTTGAAATCCTTTATTATCATCTTCTCCAGTGAAATATCTGCTTTCCCATCTCCGGTAAACTATTGTACGTTATGTATTCAATATCATTTGATAAGAAATATATAAGAGGACAATACGAGGTGAAAATATTTCAAAAGTCATCGTGAAAGAGCTATCAGGCTTTTTGACTGACTTGGAAAGGTAGCGCTCACATCCAGTTGCAATGCACCGAAATCACGGTCTCCTATTCATATAATGCACTGAAGACCCTTCCATGGTTTACCCCAGACGGTTTACATGCCCTGGTTCAGTCCAGCACATCGACCCCTGTATACCACATAGTTCCAATTCACTCTATTCCATGCAAGCCATTCACCCTCCTGTATGTTCAGGCCCTGATCGCTCAAAATCTTTTCCACTACAGCCTTCCACTTCCAATTTGGTCTCCTGCTTCTTCTTGTTCCCTCCACCTCTGACACATATATCCTCTTTGTCAATCTTTCCTCACTCATTCTCTCCATGTGATCAAACCATTTCAAAACACTCTCTCCAGCTCTCTCAACCACTCTTTTCATTTTCACACATCTCTCTTACACTTTTATTACTTACTCGATCACACCACCTCACACCACATATTGTCCTCAAACATAACATTTCCAACACATCCACCCTCCTCCGCACAACCCTATCTATAGCTCACGCCTCGTATTCATACAACATTGTCTGGATAACTATACCTTTAAACCATATCCATTTTCTCCCTTCAAGATAACGACTTCTCTTTCCAAACATCCTTCAGTGCACCCAGAACCTTTTCCCCCCTGAGCCACCTTATGAATCCCATTTGCTTCCATGGTTCCATTCGCTGCTATGTTCACTCCTACGTATATTAGAAACCTCACAAACTTAAATTTCTTTCCATTCAAACTCACATCTCATCTAAACTCTCCTTCTACTCTGCAAAACCTAATAATACCCTTGGTTTTATTCACGTTTGCTCTCAACTTCCTCCTTTAACACACACACACACACACACACACACACACACACATACACACACACACACACACACACACACACACACACACCTTCTACAGAAGATCTCACAGCCATAAAACATCGCTACTTCTCGGTGGTAGAGGAATGGTACAGGACATTGTAATGAGTTCTAGGACGAGTCTGTACCCACCTCCTCACCATTGCAATGCACCTCGAGCAGGTTTGAGTCCGGACACACATACACACACACACACACACATATATATATATATATATATATATATATATATATATATATATATATATATATATATATATATATATATATTGAACATTCTGTATATGGTCTTCAAATTGCAGCTCCACTTTTATGATCCATGACATCTGAAGACTCCAAGTCTTCCAACAAGACTTCAATCAAGGCTTCAATCGAGGCTTCAAACAAAGCACCAATCAAAGTTTCAAACAACGCTTCAATCGAGGGCTTCAAACAATGCTTCAATCAGGGCTTCAAACAACGCTTCAATCATGGCTTCAAACAATGTTTCAATCGAGGCTTCAAACAACGCTTCAATCAAGGCTTCAAACAATGCTTCAATCAAGGCTTCAAACAACGCTTCAATCAAGGCTTCAAACAATGCTTCAATCAGGGCTTCAAACAATGCTTCAATCAGGGCTTCAAACAACGCTTCAATCAAGGCTTCAAACAATGCTTCAATCAGGGCTTCAAACAACGCTTCAATCAGGGCTTCAAACAATGCTTCAATCAGGGCTTCAAACAACGCTTCAATCAAGGCTTCAAACAATGCTTCAATCGAGGCTTCAAACAACGCTTCAATCAGGGCTTCAAACAATGCTTCAATCAAGGCTTCAAACAACGCTTCAATCAAGGCTTCAAACAATGCTTCAATCAAGGCTTCAAACAATGCTTCAATCAGGGCTTCAAACAACGCTTCAATCAAGGCTTCAAACAACGCTTCAATCAAGGCTTCAAACAACGCTTCAATCAAGGCTTCAAACAATGCTTCAATCAGGGCTTCAAACAACGCTTCAATGAAGGCTTCAAACAACGCTTCAATCATGATCTCAAGCAAGACTTCAATGAAGGCCCCAAACAACCATCAATCGAAGCTTCAATCGATATTTCAATCAAAATCTAAATCAAGGATTCAAACAAACCTTCAAAATACTGTTTGAAACAAAGCATCAGTCAAGGCTTCGCACCAAAACAACCCACCGACACTGAAGGGACGACGGAGCATTTCTCCTTCTACCACAACAACGAACACCACAACAACGAACACGTCGAACGAGACCGTTTCGTACGGAACTGAACCACGAGCCAAACCACCTCACCAGATGACAACACAATACACCGTTGTATAGTGCGTGTGTGTGTACCCCCGCCTTCCTACCCAACCTCCCAGCCCCGAGCGCTCGCCACCGCTCCACCAGGATGGTCGGGGGGAGGAGCAGCGGAGGAGGAGTTGCGTCCTCCACGTCTGAGTCTGGCTGCCGCCAGGGGCGAACATGGGCCCTCCTTGTGCCCAAAACTCTAGGGAACATCTCTGGTGTGGTGTGGCCTCGCTGCCCATGGAGGAGCCCTCCCCCAACCCCAACACATCCACAACACTGGCCACAAGCAGCAGTCCCGGTGTTTGCCACACACACACACACACACACACACACCATCATCACCACCACATCCGCTTCACAGATCTCGGTCAAAAAGCGTACTGGTACAGTGCACCTCACGTCCACCTATAATGCGCCTGACACTCTCACGATATAGTAGAAAAGGATACATGCATACATCCTTCGCCCCCTGCCCCACCTTGTGACTCACTTCCGCTTCCATGGTTCCATCCGCTGCTACGTCCACTCCCATATATCTAAAACACTTCACTTCCTCCAATTTTTCTCCATTCAAACTTATACATCTCATTTAACTTGTCTCTCAACCCTACTGATCCTAATAACCTTGCTCTTATTCACACTTACTCTCAACTTTCTCCCTCCACACACACACTTTTCCAAACTCAATCACCAACTTCTACGGTTTCTCACTCGAATCAGCCACCAGAGCTGTATCATCGGTGAACAAGTGACTCACTTCCCAGGCCCTCTCATCCCCAACAGACTGCATACTTGCCCTTCTCTCCAAAACTCTTGCATTTTCTTCCCTAACCACCCCACCCATAAACAAATTAAACAACCATGGTGTTACCGTTGCTCGCATGTTTGTGGCTACACCGCGAGTGAAAAGTCACCTTCCGTGAGGCTGCAACAACATCGTCAATGGGTGTAAAAAAAAAAAAAAAGTACCATCTCGTTGATGAACCTCTCGCTCCAAAGGGGTCCAACATTACCCTGCATATGACTGCAGCGCAGTCTTGGAGGGCCAGAAGCCCTATGAAAGAGGGGTTAGGGGGGTCAATGCCACACATCAGCAGTGGCGTTTTAAGCAGGGGAAGCGGCAGACACACGATAGAACTCACAAGAAATGAGCAGCAGAGACCAGTTGAAGAGAGATAGAAACGGGAGTGTAAACACAAGTTGGGTTGACATCTCCCAGTTGGCAGACCGGACGGAGAAATGGTGGAAGCGGGCGGCTGTCAGTAGAGTTAAACTCTACCCACAAAACCCCGCAGCACCTCCCCACCTCACCCACCCACACACACATACACCCACCCACACACACATACACCCACCCACTCACCCACACATACTCCCTGTATATCTGCCATTCTTGACTGTGTATATATATGTATATATATGCCTCACACATGTGTGCTTCCACGGACCTGGGGTAACTACCTCCACCAACCCCCCCCTTTACTTTGATGTCAATCCCTCCCTTTCAAAATAGTTCACTCGTTACCAGTATGACCTCACGAGTTCTGTAACCATACATGATGACTTCACGAAGTCTGTAACCATACATGATGACTTCACGAGTTCTGTAACCATACTTTATGACTTCACGAAGTCTGTAACCATACATGATGACTTCACGAGTTCTGTAACCATACTTTATGACTTCACGAAGTCTGTAACCATACATGATGACTTCACGCAGTCTGTAACCATACATTATGACTTCACAAGTTCTGTAACCATACATGATGACTTCACGAAGTCTGTAACCATACATGATGACTTCACGAAGTCTGTAACCATACATGATGACTTCACGAAGTCTTTAACCATACATGATGACTTCACGAGTTCTGTAACCATACATGATGACTTCACGAAGACTGTAACCATACAATATGACTTCACGAGTTCTGTAACCATACATGATGACTTCACGAGTTCTGTAACCATACATGATGACTTCACGAGTTCTGTAACCATACATTATGACTTCACAAGTTCTGTAACCATACATTATGACTTCACGAGTTCTGTAACCATACATTATGACTTCACGAAGTCTGTAACCATACTTTATAACTTCACAAGTTCTGTAACCATACATGATGACTTCACGAAGATTGTAACCATACATGATGACTTCACGAAGTCTGTAACCATACATGATGACTTCACGAAGATTGTAACCATACATTATGACTTCACGAGTTCTGTAACCATACAGGGAACGTCATCTCGCGAGACAGGGGACGTCATCTCGCGAGACAGGGGAACGTCAGGGGGCTACCATCTGACCTGGGGATAGATGGTGTAGGGAGCTCCCATCTGACCTGGGGATAGATGGTGTAGGGGGCTAACCATCTGACCTGGAGGATAGATGGTGTAGGGAGCTAACCATCTGACCTGGGGATAGATGGTGTAGGGAGCTCCCATCTGACCTGGAGGATAGATGGTGTAGGGAGCTCCCATCTGGCCTGGGGATAGATGGTGTAGGGAGCTCCCATCTGACCTGGAGGATAGATGGTGTAGGGAGCTCCCATCTGACCTGGAGGATAGATGGTGTAGGGAGCTAACCATCTGACCTGGGGATAGATGGTGTAGGGAGCTCCCATCTGACCTGGAGGATATATGGTGTAGGGAGCTACCATCTGACCTGGGGATAGATGGTGTAGGGGGCTAACCATCTGACCTGGAGGATAGATGGTGTAGGGAGCTCCCATCTGACCTGGAGGATAGATGGTGTAGGGAGCTCCCATCTGACCTGGAGGATAGATGGTGTAGGGGGCTAACCATCTGACCTGGAGGATAGATGGTGTAGGGAGCTCCCATCTGACCTGGAGGATAGATGGTGTAGGGAGCTCCCATCTGACCTGGGGATAGATGGTGTAGGGGGCTAACCATCTGACCTGGAGGATAGATGGTGTAGGGAGCTAACCATCTGACCTGGGGATAGATGGTGTAGGGAGCTCCCATCTGACCTGGAGGATAGATGGTGTAGGGAGCTCCCATCTGGCCTGGGGATAGATGGTGTAGGGAGCTCCCATCTGACCTGGAGGATAGATGGTGTAGGGAGCTCCCATCTGACCTGGAGGATAGATGGTGTAGGGAGCTAACCATCTGACCTGGGGATAGATGGTGTAGGGAGCTCCCATCTGACCTGGAGGATATATGGTGTAGGGAGCTACCATCTGACCTGGGGGATAGATGGTGTAGGGGGCTAACCATCTGACCTGGAGGATAGATGGTGTAGGGAGCTCCCATCTGACCTGGAGGATAGATGGTGTAGGGAGCTCCCATCTGACCTGGAGGATAGATGGTGTAGGGGGCTAACCATCTGACCTGGAGGATAGATGGTGTAGGGAGCTCCCATCTGACCTGGAGGATAGATGGTGTAGGGAGCTAACCATCTGACCTGGAGGATAGATGGTGTAGGGAGCTCCCATCTGACCTGGAGGATAGATGGTGTAGGGAGCTCCCATCTGACCTGGGGATAGATGGTGTAGGGAGCTCCCATCTGACCTGGAGGATAGATGGTGTAGGGAGCTCCCATCTGACCTGGGGATAGATGGTGTAGGGAGCTCCCATCTGACCTGGAGGATAGATGGTGTAGGGAGCTCCCATCTGACCTGGAGGATAGATGGTGTAGGGGGCTAACCATCTGACCTGGGGATAGATGGTGTAGGGAGCTACCATCTGACCTGGAGGATAGATGGTGTAGGGAGCTACCATCTGACCTGGAGGATAGATGGTGTAGGGAGGCTACCATCTGACCTGGAGGATAGATGGTGTAGGGGCTAACCATCTGACCTGGAGGATAGATGGTGTAGGAGGCTACCATCTGACCTGGAGGATAGATGGTGTAGGGGGCTAACCATCTGACCTGGAGGATAGATGGTGTAGGAGGCTACCATCTGACCTGGAGGATAGATGGTGTAGGGAGCTACCATCTGACCTGGAGGATAGATGGTGTAGGGAGCTAACCATCTGACCTGGAGGATAGATGGTGTAGGGAGCTAACCATCTGACCTGGAGGATAGATGGTGTAGGGAGCTACCATCTGACCTGGAGGATAGATGGTGTAGGGAGCTCCCATCTGACCTGGAGGATAGATGGTGTAGGGAGCTACCATCTGACCTGGAGGATAGATGGTGTAGGGAGCTACCATCTGACCTGGAGGATAGATGGTGTAGGGAGCTAACCATCTGACCTGGAGGATAGATGGTGTAGGGAGCTAACCATCTGACCTGGAGGATAGATGGTGTAGGGAGCTCCCATCTGACCTGGAGGATAGATGGTGTAGGGAGCTAACCATCTGACCTGGAGGATAGATGGTGTAGGGGGCTAACCATCTGACCTGGAGGATAGATGGTGTAGGGGGCTAACCATCTGACCTGGAGGATAGATGGTGTAGGGGAGCTACCATCTGACCTGGAGGATAGATGGTGTAGGGAGCTAACCATCTGACCTGGAGGATAGATGGTGTAGGGGCTAACCATCTGACCTGGAGGATAGATGGTGTAGGGAGCTAACCATCTGACCTGGAGGATAGATGGTGTAGGGAGCTAACCATCTGACCTGGAGGATAGATGGTGTAGGGGGCTACCATCTGACCTGGAGGATAGATGGTGTAGGGAGCTAACCATCTGACCTGGAGGATAGATGGTGTAGGGAGCTACCATCTGACCTGGAGGATAGATGGTGTAGGGGGCTAACCATCTGACCTGGAGGATAGATGGTGTAGGGAGCTACCATCTGACCTGGAGGATAGATGGTGTAGGGAGCTCCCATCTGACCTGGAGGATAGATGGTGTAGGGAGCTAACCATCTGACCTGGAGGATAGATGGTGTAGGGAGCTACCATCTGACCTGGAGGATAGATGGTGTAGGGGAGCTACCATCTGACCTGGAGGATAGATGGTGTAGGGAGCTCCCATCTGACCTGGGGATAGATGGTGTAGGGAGCTAACCATCTGACCTGGAGGATAGATGGTGTAGGGAGCTACCATCTGACCTGGAGGATAGATGGTGTAGGGAGCTACCATCTGACCTGGAGGATAGATGGTGTAGGGAGCTACCATCTGACCTGGAGGATAGATGGTGTAGGGAGCTCCCATCTGACCTGGAGGATAGATGGTGTAGGGAGCTACCATCTGACCTGGAGGATAGATGGTGTAGGGAGCTACCATCTGACCTGGAGGATAGATGGTGTAGGGAGCTACCATCTGACCTGGGGATAGATGGTGTAGGGAGCTCCCATCTGACCTGGAGGATAGATGGTGTAGGGGGCTAACCATCTGACCTGGAGGATAGATGGTGTAGGGAGCTACCATCTGACCTGGGGGATAGATGGTGTAGGGAGCTACCATCTGACCTGGAGGATAGATGGTGTAGGGAGCTACCATCTGACCTGGGGATAGATGGTGTAGGGAGCTCCCATCTGACCTGGGGATAGATGGTGTAGGGGGCTAACCATCTGACCTGGAGGATAGATGGTGTAGGGGAGCTCCCATCTGACCTGGAGGATAGATGGTGTAGGGGGCTAACCATCTGACCTGGAGGATAGATGGTGTAGGGAGCTCCCATCTGACCTGGAGGATAGATGGTGTAGGGAGCTCACCATCTGACCTGGGGATAGATGGTGTAGGGAGCTACCATCTGACCTGGAGGATAGATGGTGTAGGGAGCTCCCATCTGACCTGGAGGATAGATGGTGTAGGGAGCTCCCATCTGACCTGGAGGATAGATGGTGTAGGGAGCTAACCATCTGACCTGGAGGATAGATGGTGTAGGAGGCTACCATCTGACCTGGGGATAGATGGTGTAGGGAGCTCCCATCTGACCTGGAGGATAGATGGTGTAGGGGGCTAACCATCTGACCTGGAGGATAGATGGTGTAGGGAGCTAACCATCTGACCTGGAGGATAGATGGTGTAGGGAGCTCCCATCTGACCTGGAGGATAGATGGTGTAGGGAGCTCCCATCTGACCTGGAGGATAGATGGTGTAGGGAGCTAACCATCTGACCTGGAGGATAGATGGTGTAGGAGGCTAACCATCTGACCTGGAGGATAGATGGTGTAGGGAGCTCCCACCTGACCTGGAGGATAGATTTTACTATGGGTTACCCCTCAGGCCAGCCCAAGTTTCTGTCTACACACAAAATACATCATTTTCCATCATCGTGGAAAAGTACTTTCTAGAAAACACACAAAAATGTTTAAACTACGTCAATGAATGTTGTTATGAGGCCAGACTGGGAGATGGGGGTAATCACCTCATTAGAGATATGTGATTGGCTCGTTGCTATGGGAACACTTCAGTCATCACTGAAGTGACATCCAAACTCATGATGCGTTTATGATTTGGCGAATTCAATCTTCATAACTTTGTTTCACATGATCTCTAAGTTCGTGGTAACATGCGATAGATATGTCTATCCTTGAAACTGGCTCAGGTGCTTTTGATGACCACTGAGATGGTTTAATATATATATATATATATATATATATATATATATATATATATATATATATATATATATATATATAGAGAGAGAGAGAGAGAGAGAGAGAGAGAGAGAGAGAGAGTGAGTGAGTGAGTGAGTGAGTGAGAGAGAGAGAGAGAGAGAGAGAGAGAGAGAGAGAGAGAGAGAGAGAGAGAGAGAGAGAGAGAGAGAGAGAGAGAGAGAGAGAGAGACAGATGGACAGAAACTTGCATGAACACGACCTCACACATTTCAAGCTACACAGGAGTTTAAAGATGAGTCGTTCGCTCTTCAGCGACACAAGGCGTCCCCCCCACCCCAACAGAAACTCCGTTACCGACGGCCGTACAGGAGCGGCAGGGGCGACGGAGCGGCACTGGCAAAAACCTGCAAGACAGATGACTGAGTACGTTCCATCGGGTGGTCATGGACCAAGCTGGTCTGTGACTGCGACTCAAACGCACACACAGAGTAACTTGGCCTACCTGTGTTGAGCGACCAGGTCGCCTGCTGGGGGAGGATGAGTACACCATCCAGGTCGCCTGCTGGGGGAGGATGAGTACTCCATCCAGGTCGCCTGCTGGGGGAGGATGAGTACTCCATCCAGGTCGCCTGCTGGGGGAGGATGAGTACTCCATCCAGGTCGCCTGCTGGGGAGGATGAGTACTCCATCCAGGTCGCCTGCTGGGGAGGATGAGTACTCCATCCAGGTCGCCTGCTGGGGGAGGATGAGTACTCCATCCAGGTCGCCTGCTGGGGGAGGATGAGTACTCCATCCAGGTCGCCTGCTGGGGGAGGATGAGTACTCCATCCAGGTCGCCTGCTGGGGGAGGATGAGTACTCCATCCAGGTCGCCTGCTGGGGGAGGATGAGTACTCCATCCAGGTCGCCTGCTGGGGGAGGATGAGTACTCCATCCAGGTCGCCTGCTGGGGGAGGATGAGTACTCCATCCAGGTCGCCTGCTGGGGGAGGATGAGTACTCCATCCAGGTCGCCTGCTGGGGGAGGATGAGTACTCCATCCAGGTCGCCTGCTGGGGGAGGATGAGTACTCCATCCAGGTCGCCTGCTGGGGGAGGATGAGTACTCCATCCAGGTCGCCTGCTGGGGGAGGATGAGTACTCCATCCAGGTCGCCTGCTGGGGGAGGATGAGTACTCCATCCAGGTCGCCTGCTGGGGGAGGATGAGTACTCCATCCAGGTCGCCTGCTGGGGGAGGATGAGTACTCCATCCAGGTCGCCTGCTGGGGGAGGATGAGTACTCCATCCAGGTCGCCTGCTGGGGGAGGATGAGTACTCCATCCAGGTCGCCTGCTGGGGGAGGATGAGTACTCCATCCAGGTCACCTGCTGGGGGAGGATGAGTACTCCATCCAGGTCACCTGCTGGGGGAGGATGAGTACTCCATCCAGGTCGCCTGCTGGGGGAGGATGAGTACTCCATCCAGGTCGCCTGCTGGGGGAGGATGAGTACTCCATCCAGGTCGCCTGCTGGGGGAGGATGAGTACTCCATCCAGGTCGCCTGCTGGGGGAGGATGAGTACTCCATCCAGGTCACCTGCTGGGGGAGGATGAGTACTCCATCCAGGTCGCCTGCTGGGGGAGGATGAGTACTCCATCCAGGTCGCCTGCTGGGGGAGGATGAGTACTCCATCCAGGTCGCCTGCTGGGGGAGGATGAGTACTCCATCCAGGTCGCCTGCTGGGGGAGGATGAGTACTCCATCCAGGTCGCCTGCTGGGGGAGGACGCGTACTCCATCCAGGTCGCCTGCTGGGGGAGGATGAGTACTCCATCCAGGTCGCCTGCTGGGGGAGGATGAGTACTCCATCCAGGTCGCCTGCTGGGGGAGGATGAGTACTCCATCCAGGTCGCCTGCTGGGGGAGGATGAGTACTCCATCCAGGTCGCCTGCTGGGGGAGGATGAGTACTCCATCCAGGTCGCCTGCTGGGGGAGGATGAGTACTCCATCCAGGTCGCCTGCTGGGGAGGATGAGTACTCCATCCAGGTCGCCTGCTGGGGGAGGATGAGTACTCCATCCAGGTCGCCTGCTGGGGGAGGACGAGTACTCCATCCAGGTCGCCTGCTGGGGGAGGATGAGTACTCCATCCAGGTCGCCTGCTGGTGGAGGATGAGTACTCCATCCAGGTCGCCTGCTGGGGGAGGATGAGTACTCCATCCAGGTCGCCTGCTGGGGGAGGATGAGTACTCCATCCAGGTCGCCTGCTGGGGGAGGACGCGTACTCCATCCAGGTCGCCTGCTGGGGGAGGACGCGTACTCCATCCAGGTCACCTGCTGGTGGAGGACGCGTACTCCATCCAGGTCGCCTGCTGGGGGAGGACGAGTACTCCATCCAGGTCGCCTGCTGGGGGAGGACGCGTACTCCATCCAGGTCACCTGCTGGGGAGGACGAGTACTCATCCAGGTCACCTGCTGGTGGAGGACGCGTACTCCATCCAGGTCACCTGCTGGGGGAGGACGCGTACTCCATCCAGGTCGCCTGCTGGGGGAGGACACGTACTCCATCCAGGTCACCTGCTGGGGGAGGACGAGTACTCCATCCAGGTCACCTGCTGGGGGAGGACGCGTACTCCATCCAGGTCGCCTGCTGGGGGAGGACGAGTACTCCATCCAGGTCACCTGCTGGGGGAGGATGAGTACTCCATCCAGGTCGCCTGCTGGGGGAGGACGAGTACTCCATCCAGGTCGCCTGCTGGGGGAGGACGAGTACTCCATCCAGGTCACCTGCTGGGGGAGGATGAGTACTCCATCCAGGTCGCCTGCTGGGGGAGGACGAGTACTCCATCCAGGTCGCCTGCTGGGGGAGGATGAGTACTCCATCCAGGTCGCCTGCTGGGGGAGGATGAGTACTCCATCCAGGTCGCCTGCTGGGGGAGGATGAGTACTCCATCCAGGTCGCCTGCTGGGGGAGGATGAGTACTCCATCCAGGTCGCCTGCTGAGGGAGGATGAGTACTCCATCCAGGTCGCCTGCTGGGGGAGGATGAGTACTCCATCCAGGTCACCTGCTGGGGGAGGACGAGTACTCCATCCAGGTCACCTGCTGGGGAGGACGCGTACTCCATCCAGGTCACCTGCTGGGGGAGGACGCGTACTCCCAAAACCCCTCCTTCTCAGTGGACATGTGTGTCGCTAATATCATACATCAATGTCATGGACACCCAGCGCTCAAGCGCTACATGGCCAGGGCAAGGTTGGAGAGCTCGAAGGTGGCCACTGTATTGCCTACATGATCCATCCTTCATCGCCTCACACTCGACCACAAACACCACCTCCGCCACACTTCCACCACGTCGAAGCTGCCACCTATCGTCCCTTAAGAGGCCGTTCGACAGCAGCCAACCTCACCATGGATCAAGGTGGCGAGGCCTAATGGTTGGAGATAGACCGTAATTACATAATGGTGCCTTGTGATGACCTGACATTACGACCCATTAACATACCTATACTACGAAGCAGCCCATTAGCCATACAGGTCGTACAGATATCACAGTGTGAGTACAATCAACACGTATTTACCTTCCAGACTCCACATGCGCTTCCCTCCCTCCATCTGCCACACCTTCTTTGTGGAGGTTTGAGCGCCCCGCTATTCCAATTGGCTCCACGCCATCATCCCCAAGGCCAACCTCTGAATGGCCTCACGACCAAATCTAGCCAACCACAGTCCCAACCTCGCTCAACCTCCAGCAGCCAACCTGGCCAGGCAACGACCGACCTCAGCTCATCAGCGCCACACACACACACGCAAGGGTGTGTGGAGGGGGGGCAGCTTGGAGCTCAGTGCACGAACGGTCCTCTGTCTGATTGCCACACGCACCGCACCAGTCCTACAGCCCCTCTTGAAGAACTCATGACCCACTTCGATGAAACACCTCCTCCCACAGAACACACCGACATACTCATGAGACACTACGTAGAAATCGGCCACGAACCAAAACCTCGCCCGTGAACAGGAGAACCACAATAGACCTCCATACCATCCACCCAGATGCAACAGTCCACCTACCTTCCATTCCCACTGATACAAGCAACGTAATTACAGCCACAAAAGAATTTTTTCGTACGACACAGTCCCTGAGAACATAGCAGACTTTTTATCACACACCCAAACACTCTGGCCCATTTGCAAACCCAAGCACCTCCAGCTAGCGTCAACTACTCTTGGCTGCACAACAAAATCCCCTACGTCTGGAAACTTGTCAACAAAATACCAATCATGGAAAACTTTCCAAACCACCCACCTCGCCCTCCTCCTAACTACCGCCCTTTATCACACAAAATATCCTACTCTTACCCCAAGGGCATGGCTTCAGGCTCAGACACTCCATGGCCACACAACACAGTGACCTCACATATCCTAGATGACTTTGACCATCCACAACCCCCTTCCTGCAATGCACAAGCGGCAGTTGACATCAGTAAAGCATTTGACACTGTCCCCCAACACGTCTCCTCACAAGAGATGGGCAATTTCATAGGCAGCTGCCATGCCTGAATCACTCAATGTAGGATCACCTTCAAAACATTTGAACTCTCTATCATGTAGATCTCCCAAGCAGCAGTTCTTTCTCCAACTCTCTTCAACCTCTTGTGACGCGACCTCCCATTACCTCACGCAAATCACAACATGAAGGTACGTTTAGACGCAGACGACCTCACAATCACCTCACAACACCCTGACAACACCACAGTATCAACATCAAACATACACATCACTACATGACACAATTGGAACAATCGTTCACCATGAACAAAATGTCTGCATTTCCACAGACGTCCTCACTCACTCTCCTAACCCCAGAGAGATACAAACCCAGTTCACACCCTCCAGTCACCTTCAGTGGAAAATCACTCCCACTGAACAGACTATCAGTTATTCTGGACAACCACATACACTGCATGAGGTTCACTACCTCCACACACAAAACACCATCAACAGAAAAGCAACACAGAAACTCAATGTCTTCATAACACTAAAATGGCACAAGATTTGGACTGATTTAATGGAATCCCTCAACCTCCGATACAAGCAATTCATCCACTCTAAACTACGCCTCACCTTTCTGGCCCTCCGTCCTCACATGAGCAAATACAGTAAAGTTGTAAACCACACTGAATAATGCACTCAGAACTCAAAAAAATGGAACATGGATTCATCACTTGCTAACTCAAAAATTCATCCCAGTGCATTTCCATCTTTAACATGTTTGACGACTTAATTCTATGCAAGCCTATCACCCAACCCACCCACAGCTATCCATCAAACCCCAGGACACGTAGAAATGAAAAAGCTAAACCCTGCCTCACACTTCAGTAACCTCCACTCAAAAAGCTAACCCCTACCTACCTCACACTTCAGTAACCTCCACTCAAAAAGCTAACCCCTACCTCACACTTCAGAAACCTCTACTCAAAAAGCTAACCCCTACCTCACACTTCAGAAACCTCCACTCAAAAAGCTAACCCCTACCTCACACTTCAGAAACCTCTACTCAAAAAGCTTACCCCTACCTCACACTTCAGAAACCTCTACTCAAAAAGCTTACCCC
>NC_092240.1:47103528-47126028 GCF_036320965.1 Panulirus ornatus | reverse complement strand
CCAATCATTTATTTATTTATTTATTTTTTGCCTCTGTATTTAAGTCTGTCTGAATAAATGGTCCAATTATCGCAACTTCGTTCAGTGTCGTACACGTTTTAAAAGAGAGAGAGAAACAGAAGAACAAGAACAAGAACAACAACGCCATGAACACCAGAAATTAACAAACAGAAATCGCCATCATGAAAACCTACGTCATATTTCTAATAATCATCCTACGTCATATTTCTAATAATCATCCTACGTCATATTTCTAATAATCATCCTACGTCATATTTCTAATAATCATCCTACGTCATATTTCTAATAATCATCCTACGTCATATTTCTAATAATCATCCTACGTCATATTTCTAATAATCATCCTACGTCATATTTCTAATAATCATCCTACGTCATATTTCTAATAATCATCCTACGTCATATTTCTAATAATCATCCTACGCCTCATCTTAAACCCCTACGTCATATTTCTAATAATCATCCTACGTCATATTTCTAATAATCATCCTACGTCATATTTCTAATAATCATCCTACGTCATATTTCTAATAATCATCCTACGTCATATTTCTAATAATCATCCTACGTCATATTTCTAAATCATCCTACGTCATATTTCTTGACACAGAATTACCAAAAACACCCTTGGCTACACCCGGTCCAGCCATGCGCCTTGGCTACACCCGGTCCAGCCATGCGCCTTGGCTACACCCCGGCCCAGCCATGCGCCTTGGCTACACCCGGTCCAGCCATGCGCCTTGGCTACACCCGGTCCAGCCATGCGCCTTGGCTACACCCCGGTCCAGCCATGCGCCTTGGCTACACCCCGGTCCAGCCATGCGCCTTGGGTACACAGTTGACCGGTGTGTACATAACGTTACCTGAGTGTGGAGTGGCGTCTGTGGTGGTGGCTCGTTTCGTCCCCATGACAGCTCCAACACAATAGCCCTCGTCTGCATATATACATATATACATATGTACATATACATATACATATATACATATATACATATATACATCATCTCATTACCCTATCACTCATACATCGTCTGTGTACGCGGATCATCTCTGTAGCCACGGAATGAGTGTATTTCAGGAGCCATTGCTTCGTCTTTTTGGACACACAACACACCGCCACACACACACAGACACACACTAGCCCGCGAACCACTGTCGAGGTCTGGTCCGAGCCGTCCGGGGTGTGGGGTCTCTGGGTCTCTCTCTCTCTTTCATCAAAACCTCCTGGCCAATTACCTTTCAATACCCACGCGAGAATGGTCGTGTTTCTTAGCGTCGGCAGCCAATCACAGCTCTAGATTCGTCGGGTTAGCGAGACGAGACGTTTTCGAAGCACTGGTGTGAACCACAGCACCGAAGCGCGATTCATAATAAGTTGCTGACTTTGATGGTATGACAGACCAGTGTTGATATATATATCTACGAAACAAGAGAATCTGTTCTTTCTTATCTACTACGAAACAAGAGAATCGGTTCTTTCTTATCTACTACGAAAGAGAATCTGTTCTTTCTTATCTACTACGAAACATAATCTGTTCTTTCTTATCTACTACGAAACAGAATCTGTTCTTTCTTATCTACTACGAAACAGAATCTGTTCTTTCTTATCTACTACGAAACAGAATCTGTTCTTTCTTATCTACTACGAAACAGAATGTGTTCTTTCTTATCTACTACGAAACAGAATCTGTTCTTTCTTATCTACTACGAAACAGAATCTGTTCTTTCTTATCTACTACGAAACAGAATCTGTTCTTTCTTATCTACTACGAAACAGAATGTGTTCTTTCTTATCTACTACGAAACAGAATCTGTTCTTTCTTATCTACTACGAAACAGAATCTGTTCTTTCTTATCTACTACGAAACATAATCTGTTCTTTCTTATCTACTACGAAACAGAATCTGTTCTTTCTTATCTACTACGAAACATAATCTGTTCTTTCTTATCTACTACGAAACATAATCTGTTCTTTCTTATCTACTACGAAACAGAATCTGTTCTTTCTTATCTACTACGAAACAGAATCTGTTCTTTCTTATCTACTACGAAACATAATCTGTTCTTTCTTATCTACTACGAAACATAATCTGTTCTTTCTTATCTACTACGAAACATAATCTGTTCTTTCTTATCTACTACGAAACATAATCTGTTCTTTCTTATCTACTACGAAACATAATCTGTTCTTTCTTATCTACTACGAAACATAATCTGTTCTTTCTTATCTACTACGAAACAGAATCTGTTCTTTCTTATCTACTACGAAACAGAATCTGTTCTTTCTTATCTACTACGAAACATAATCTGTTCTTTCTTATCTACTACGAAACAGAATCTGTTCTTTCTTATCTACTACGAAACAGAACCTGTTCTTTCTTATCTACTACGAAACATAATCTGTTCTTTCTTATCTACTACGAAACAGAATCTGTTCTTTCTTATCTACTACGAAACATAATCTGTTCTTTCTTATCTACTACGAATCAGAATCTGTTCTTTCTTATCTACTACGAAACAGAATCTGTTCTTTCTTATCTACTCCATATCTTGTGTTATCACTGTGGCCGAGGAACGGAGGTAGAGTGCATTCGAACACCCGACACATCTCGCGATGATGAAACTGCTTCGAACTGCGAGTGACATCTGCTCGCTGAAGCAATGGCAGGTTTTTTGATCTGCTGAAGGTTCAGGTTTTATCGTGGCAAAGTTAATGATTATTTGATCGACTAATTGATCTTTAGTCAAAGTTTGGAATGATTAACAGTTGATCGCCCCCCCCCCCCCCTCCCCTTTTCCATGAGTCTAGATTAAAATAGACAAAAGAAATCGGGAGTGTTTCACGTGCTGGAAGCAGCACCTGAACCATCGCACTCGAACCTTATGAAGCAGTTATGAAACACCCGAAGCTCAAAACGTGTTGTTCTATACCGTCCACCGGCAGTGTATAGCCTGCATTGCGTTAACATATACAGGGAGGGGGAGTCGGTGGTTCACAAGAGTCTCGGACGATTCATTCTCATGAAGCCATGATACTTCGACGCCCTCCCTCCCTCTCGAAGCTCCGAAACCCTGGCGCTCCTTAGGGAAAACGAAATCATTTCAGACAACCAGCAATTATTCCATCCGTTATGTAGTTACATATTTGCCATTCTCAGCGTAGTTTACATACGCCATTTGACTGTTTCTTTTACAAAATGTTCGGGGGGAAAAAACCTGTGAGACATATTAATGAACCAGGTCAAAGGATATTCACAGTGTGTGGAGGTCAACTCTGTAATAATGAGGTCGACCTATGCCATAAGCTTGGGATAATCATTCCAAGACTTTAATGAAACCTGGATACATGGTTAAGACTGGATTTTGACTTCCTTAATCCCCGGAGTTTGACTTCTTTAATCCCCGGAATTCGACTTCCTTATTCCGTAAGTTGGTAAAGATAATGTTACGTTAATCATTTCCAAACTACGTAGTGTGTGAAGTGAATTAGATATTTATCTCGAATAGGGACACTGTGTGGTGTGAGGTGGTTTGATCGAGTAAGTAACGTAAGGGTAAGAGAGATGTGTGGAAATAAAAAGAGTGTGGTTGAGAGAGCAGAAGAGGGTGTTTTGAAATGGTTTGGTCACATGGAGAGAATGAGTGAGGAAAGATTGACCAAGAGGATATATGTGTCGGAAGTGGAGGGAACGAGGAGAAGTGGGAGACCAAATTGGAGGTGGAAAGATGGAGTGAAAAAGATTTTGAGTGATCGGGGCCTGAACATGCAGGAGGGTGAATGGCGTGCAAGGATTAGAATGAATTGGTGTACCGGGGTTGTGGTGCTGTCAATGGACTGAACCAGGGCATGTGAAGCGTCTGGGGTAAACCATGGAAAGTTCTGTGGGGCCTGGATGTGAAAAGGGAGCTGTGGTTTCGGTGCATTACACATGATAGCTAGAGACTGAGTGTGAACGAATGTGGCCTTTGTTGTCTGTTTTTCTGGATGAAGGCAAGCAAGTATGATTATGTACATATGTATGTCTGTATGTATGTATATGTGCATACGTTGATATGTATATGTACACGTATGTATATGTGCATGCATGGGCGTTTACGTACATATATGTGTATATGAGTGAATGGGCCATTCCTCGTCTATTTCCTGGCGTTGCCTCGCTTGACGTGGGAAACTGCGACTAAGTATTATCATAATGATAATAACAATAATAATAATAATAATAATAATAATAATAATAATAATATGATGATGATGATGATGATGATGATGATGATGAAACACGAAAAGTTCCCAAGTGCACTTTCGTGTAATAATCACATCATCAGGGGAGACACAAGAGAGAAATATAAAAAGTCAGTTGATATACATCGAAGAGACGAAGCTAGGACGCCTTTTTGGGTACGTTATAACGGGGCGTAAAGAGACATCACATAGGCCTACAGTGCACAGTGTACAATGTACAGTGTACAATGTACAGAGGTTGGAAAAGGACGTTTAAGGGTACGCGCGACACAATGACGCGAGGGCACACCAATCGTTGCGCCACACACACACACACACAGGTCACTGGACCAATCAAACCCTCGCCAAAGCCTGGCGTGCCTGTTACCATCGTTTTGCATCGTTACGCATCGTTACGATGAACGAGCGTGGCGGTGGTGTGGTAGTGTGGTGTGGGCTGGTTGTGGGTGGGAAGGGGTTGTGTGTTGAGGAGGAGCAGGAGGAGGTGGTAGGATGGCTGGCTAGTGGCTGGACGACCCTCACCACACACACACAACTTAACGAGCGCGAACCACGCCCTCCCCGTACTACTGTACAAGTAGGTAATTACCCCAACACAGGGGGCGTTGACCATCTGTATAAGCACTGGGTCCTCGGAGAGTGGCCCGCCCCATGGGGCGCCCCCAGACCCGCGCCCCCGGGGGTGTGTGTGGGGTGCGAAGGCCTCGGGTTATCAACACCGGATCCACAAGTGTTGGTTTCCTGTCGTAGCTCCGACCGGGTTCGCATCCCCGTCGGAGCCTTGCCCTCCCTCCCACCCGCCCCACTGGCCAACCCACCTCCGCCCCACCACCGCCCCACCACGCCCTCCCACCAGGCAGCCGCCTGACGTCACCATGGGTCACGTAGACCGTCCCTCGAGGGTGAGTCACACTGCTGTGGGTGGAGGACAGAGGAGTGGGTTCATGTGAGGGAGGTGACCCACGCTGCTCTGCTGACCCGGGTCACGTCCGTCCTGTTGACGACCCCCCCCTCGGGGAGGGGGGGGTCACGTTCGGGGGTCATCCTGGGTCACGCGGGGGTCACGAGGGGGTCACGAGGGGTCACGAAGGGTCTAGGAAAGCGACGAAGGGCAACAATGACTTGAAGACGTGGTGCAAGAAAAGGGTCACACGCCCTTGCTGCTGTGGGGTCATACTGAGGCCCAGTGGTGCTGCTGTGGGGTCATACTGAGGCCCAGTGGTGCTGCTGTGGGGTCATACTGAGGCCCAGTGGTGCTGCTGTGGGGTCATACTGACGCCCAGTGGTGCTGCTGTGGGGTCATACTGAGGCCAGTGGTGCTGCTGTGGGGTCATACTGACGTCCAGTGGTGCTGCTGTGGGGTCATACTGACGTCCAGTGGTGCTGCTGTGGGGTCATACTGACGTCCAGTGGTGCTGCTGTGGGGTCATACTGACGCCCAGTGGTGCTGCTGTGGGGTCATACTGAGGTCCAGTGGTGCTGCTGTGGGGTCATACTGACGTCCAGTGGTGCTGCTGTGGGGTCATACTGAGGCCCAGTGGTGCTGCTGTGGGGTCATACTGACGTCCAGTGGTGCTGCTGTGGGGTCATACTGACGTCCAGTGGTGCTGCTGTGGGGTCATACTGACGCCCAGTGGTGCTGCTGTGGGGTCATACTGAGGTCCAGTGGTGCTGCTGTGGGGTCATACTGACGTCCAGTGGTGCTGCTGTGGGGTCATACTGACGTCCAGTGGTGCTGCTGTGGGGTCATACTGACGTCCAGTGTTGCTGCTGTGGGGTCATACTGACGTCCAGTGGTGCTGCTGTGGGGTCATACTGACGTCCAGTGGTGCTGCTGTGGGGTCATACTGACGTCCAGTGGTGCTGCTGTGGGGTCATACTGACGTCCAGTGGTGCTGCTGTGGGGTCATACTGACGTCCAGTGGTGCTGCTGTGGGGTCATACTGACGCCCAGTGGTGCTGCTGTGGGGTCATACTGACTCCAGTGGTGCTGCTGTGGGGTCATACTGACGTCCCAGTGGTGCTGCTGTGGGGTCATACTGACGTCCAGTGGTGCTGCTGTGGGGTCATACTGACGTCCAGTGGTGCTGCTGTGGGGTCATACTGACGTCCAGTGGTGCTGCTGTGGGGTCATACTGACGTCCAGTGGTGCTGCTGTGGGGTCATACTGACGTCCAGTGGTGCTGCTGTGGGGTCATACTGACGTCCAGTGGTGCTGCTGTGGGGTCATACTGACGTCCAGTGGTGCTGCTGTGGGGTCATACTGACGTCCAGTGGTGCTGCTGTGGGGTCATACTGACGTCCAGTGGTGCTGCTGTGGGGTCATACTGACGTCCAGTGGTGCTGCTGTGGGGTCATACTGACGTCCAGTGGTGCTGCTGTGGGGTCATACTGACGTCCAGTGGTGCTGCTGTGGGGTCATACTGACGTCCAGTGGTGCTGCTGTGGGGTCATACTGACGTCCAGTGGTGCTGCTGTGGGGTCATACTGACGTCCAGTGGTGCTGCTGTGGGGTCATACTGACGTCCAGTGGTGCTGCTGTGGGGTCATACTGACGTCCAGTGGTGCTGCTGTGGGGTCATACTGACGTCCAGTGGTGCTGCTGTGGGGTCATACTGACGTCCAGTGGTGCTGCTGTGGGGTCATACTGACGTCCAGTGGTGCTGCTGTGGGGTCATACTGACGTCCAGTGGTGCTGCTGTGGGGTCATCCTGGGGTCTAGTGGTGCTGCTGTGGGATCATACTGACGTCCAGTGGTGCTGCTGTGGGGTCATACTGGGGTCCAGTGGTGCTGCTGTGGGGTCATACTGGGGTCTAGTGGTGCTGCTGTGGGGTCATACTGACGTCCAGTGGTGCTGCTGTGGGGTCATACTGGGGTCCAGTGGTGCTGCTGTGGGGTCATCCTGGGGTCTAGTGGTGCTGCTGTGGGGTCATACTGACGTCCAGTGGTGCTGCTGTGGGGTCATACTGGGGTCCAGTGGTGCTGCTGTGGGGTCATACTGGGGTCCAGTGGTGCTGCTGTGGGGTCATACTGGGGTCCAGTGGTGCTGCTGTGGGGTCATACTGGGGTCCAGTGGTGCTGCTGTGGGGTCATACTGGGGTCTAGTGGTGCTGCTGTGGGATCATACTGACGTCCAGTGGTGCTGCTGTGGGGTCATACTGGGGTCCAGTGATGCTGCTGTGGGGTCATACTGGGGTCTAGTGGTGCTGCTGTGGGGTCATACTGACGTCCAGTGGTGCTGCTGTGGGGTCATACTGACGTCCAGTGGTGCTGCTGTGGGGTCATACTGACGTCCAGTGGTGCTGCTGTGGGGTCATACTGGGGTCTAGTGGTGCTGCTGTGGGGTCATACTGACGTCCAGTGGTGCTGCTGTGGGGTCATACTGACGTCCAGTGGTGCTGCTGTGGGGTCATACTGACGTCCAGTGGTGCTGCTGTGGGGTCATACTGACGTCCAGTGGTGCTGCTGTGGGGTCATACTGACGCCCAGTGGTGCTGCTGTGGGGTCATACTGACGTCCAGTGGTGCTGCTGTGGGGTCATACTGACGCCAGTGGTGCTGCTGTGGGGTCATACTGACGTCCAGTGGTGCTGCTGTGGGGTCATACTGAGGTCCAGTGGTGCTGCTGTGGGGTCATACTGACGTCCAGTGGTGCTGCTGTGGGGTCATACTGAGGTCCAGTGGTGCTGCTGTGGGGTCATACTGACGTCCAGTGGTGCTGCTGTGGGGTCATACTGACGTCCAGTGGTGCTGCTGTGGGGTCATACTGACGTCCAGTGGTGCTGCTGTGGGGTCATACTGACGTCCAGTGGTGCTGCTGTGGGGTCATACTGACGTCCAGTGGTGCTGCTGTGGGGTCATACTGACGTCCAGTGGTGCTGCTGTGGGGTCATACTGACGTCCAGTGGTGCTGCTGTGGGGTCATACTGACGTCCAGTGGTGCTGCTGTGGGGTCATACTGACGTCCAGTGGTGCTGCTGTGGGGTCATACTGACGTCCAGTGGTGCTGCTGTGGGGTCATACTGACGTCCAGTGGTGCTGCTGTGGGGTCATACTGACGTCCAGTGGTGCTGCTGTGGGGTCATACTGACGTCCAGTGGTGCTGCTGTGGGGTCATACTGACGTCCAGTGGTGCTGCTGTGGGGTCATACTGGGGTCTAGTGGTGCTGCTGTGGGGTCATACTGACGTCCAGTGGTGCTGCTGTGGGGTCATACTGACGTCCAGTGGTGCTGCTGTGGGGTCATACTGACGTCCAGTGGTGCTGCTGTGGGGTCATACTGACGTTCAACGAAGGTTGCCAGGTGAGGGTCAACGCTTCGTTGATTATGACGTGCGTCAATCCGACGTTCCGTTGTTGTTGTTGTGGTTGTGGGTGACGTCGATTCTCTGACGTCACCCACCCACACACACACACACACACACACACACACACACACACACAGCTTAACCTTTGACCTGCGCTATCACGACAGAACGACCCGGTCAACACTTCGGGGTGTACAACACGACAGTAAGACATCCATCCCTCCTCCTCCACTCTCTCTCTCTCTCTCTCTCTCTCTCTCTCTCTCTCTCTCTCTCTCTCTCTCTCTCTCTCTCCTTCTGGGGGGGTCATCCCCTTCCCATTGTCTTCAGACTCCAACACATCTGCTGAAATAGATGAACTACCATATAATGTTTTCAATTCTGGTTGTACTCTTTTTTTTTTTCTTTTTTTCAGTTCAGTGTCTCTGTATATGTATGTATATTTATGTATATGTGCGTGTGTATATTTTATATATATATATATATATATATATATATATATATATATATATATATATATATATATATATTATATATATATATATATTATCCCTGGGGATAGGGGAGAAAGAATACTTCCCACGTATTCCCTGCGTGTCGTAGAAGGCGACTAAAAGGGGAGGGAGCGGGGGCTGGAAATCCTCCCCTCTCATTATTTTTTTTTTTTTTTTTTTCCAAAAGAAGGAACAGAGAAGGGGGCCAGGTGAGGATATTCCCTCAAAGGCCCAGTTCTCTGTTCTTAACGCTACCTCGCTAACGCGGGAAATGGCGAATAGTTTGAAAGAAAAAAAAAAAAAAAAAAAATATATATATATATATATATATATATATATACATATATCTATATATATATATATATATATATATATATATATATATATATATATATATATATATATATATATATATATATATGTATATATATATCGAGGATGTAAGGCATGTGTACGTGTAGGAAGAGAGGAAAGTGATTGGTTCTCAGTGAATGTAGGTTTGCGGCAGGGGTGTGTGATGTCTCCATGGTTGTTTAATTTGTTTATGGATGGGGTTGTTAGGGAGGTAAATGCAAGAGTTTTGGAAAGAGGGGCAAGTATGAAGTCTGTTGGGGATGAGAGAGCTTGGGAAGTGAGTCAGTTGTTGTTCGCTGATGATACAGCGCTGGTGGCTGATTCATGTGGGAAACTGCAGAAGCTGGTGACTGAGTTTGGTAAAGTGTGTGGAAGAAGAAAGTTAAGAGTAAATGTGAATAAGAGCAAGGTTATTAGGTACAGTAGGGTTGAGGGTCAAGTCAATTGGGAGGTGAGTTTGAATGGAGAAAAACTGGAGGAAGTGAAGTGTTTTAGATATCTGGGAGTGGATCTGGCAGCGGATGGAACCATGGAAGCGGAAGTGGATCATAGGGTGGGGGAGGGGGCGAAAATTCTGGGGGCCTTGAAGAATGTGTGGAAGTCGAGAACATTATCTCGGAAAGCAAAAATGGGTATGTTTGAAGGAATAGTGGTTCCAACAACGTTGTATGGTTGCGAGGCGTGGGCTATGGATAGAGTTGTGCGCAGGAGGATGGATGTGCTGGAAATGAGATGTTTGAGGACAATGTGTAGTGTGAGGTGGTTTGATCGAGTGAGTAACGTAAGGGTAAGAGAGATGTGTGGAAATAAAAAGAGCTTGGTTGAGAGAGCAGAAGAGGGTGTTTTGAAGTGGTTTGGGCACATGGAGAGAATGAGTGAGGAAAGATTGACCAAGAGGATATATGTGTCGGAGGTGGAGGGAACGAGGAGAAGAGGGAGACCAAATTGGAGGTGGAAAGATGGAGTGAAAAAGATTTTGTGTGATCGGGGCCTGAACATGCAGGAGGGTGAAAGGAGGGCAAGAAATAGAGTGAATTGGAGCGATGTGGTATACCGGGGTTGACGTGCTGTCAGTGGATTGAATCAAGGCATGTGAAGCGTCTGGGGTAAACCATGGAAAGCTGTGTAGGTATGTATATTTGCGTGTGTGACGTATGTATATACATGTGTATGGGGGGGGGGGGTTGGGCCTTTTCTTTCGTCTGTTTCCTTGCGCTACCTCGCAAACGCGGGAGACAGCGACAAAGTATAATAATACAAAAAAAAAATTTATATATATATATATATATATATATATATATATATATATATATATATATATATATATATATATATATATATACATATATATTTGGGAGACCAAATTGGAAGGGAGACCAAATTGGAGGTGGAAAGATGGAGTGAAAAAGATTTTGTGTGATCGGGGCCTGAACATGCAGGAGGGTGAAAGGAGGGCAAGGAATAGAGTGAATTGGAGCGATGTGGTATACCGGGGTTGACGTGCTGTCAGTGGATTGAATCGGGGCATGTGAAGCGTCTGGGGTAAACCATGGAAAGCTGTGTAGGTATATATATTTTGCGTGTGTGGACGTATGTATATACATGTGTATGGGGGTGGGTTGGGCCATTTCTTTCGTCTGTTTCCTTGCGCTAGCTCGCAAACGCGGGAGACAGCGACAAAGCAAAAAAAAAGAAAAAAAAAAAAAATATATATATATATATATATATATATATATATATATATATATATATATATATATATATATATATATACATATATATTTCTATGAGTCCACGGGGAAAATGAAACACGTAAAATTCCCAAGTGCACTTTCGTGTAATAATCACATCATCAGGGGAGACACAAGAGAGGAATATAACAGTCAGTTAATATACATCGACTGCTATATTCCTCTCCTGTGTCTCCCCTGATGATGTGATTATTACACGAAAGTGCACTTGGGAACTTTTCGTGTTTCATTTTCCCCGTGGACTCATAGGAATATCTTGATCACGCGCAAAATTGTGACCCTTTCCAATATATATATATATATATATATATATATATATATATATATATATATATATATATATATATATATATATATATATATGAGGGCAAATGAGAGTTGGGGTGAGAGAGCATCAGTAAATTTTAGGGAGAATAAAAAGATGTTCTGGAAGGAGGTAAATAAAGTGCCTAAGGCAAGGGAGCAAATGGGAACTTCAGTGAAGGGCGCAAATGGGGAGGTGATAACAAGTAGTGGTGATGTGAGAAGGAGATGGAGTGAGTATTTTGAAGGTTTGTTGAATGTGTTTGATGACAGAGTGGCAGATATAGGGTGTTTTGGTCGAGGTGGTGTGCAAAGTGAGAGGGTTAGGGAAAATGATTTGGTAAACAGAGAAGAGGTAGTAAAAGCTTTGCGGAAGATGAAAGCCGGTAAGGCAGCAGGTTTGGATGGTACTGCAGTGGATTTTATTAAAAAAGGGGGTGACTGTATTGTTGACTGGTTGGTAAGGTTATTTAATGTATGTATGACTCATGGTGAGGTGCCTGAGGATTGGCGGAATGCATGCATAGTGCCATTGTACAAAGGCAAAGGGGTAAGAGTGAGTGCTCAAATTACAGAGGTATAAGTTTGTTGAGTATTCCTAGTAAATTATATGGGAGGGTATTGATTGAGAGGGTGAAGGCATGTACAGAGCATCAGATTGGGGAAGAGCAGTGTGGTTTCAGAAGTGGTAGAGGATCTGTGGATCAGGTGTTTGCTTTGAAGAATGTATGTGAGAAATACTTAGAAAAGCAAATGGATTTGTATGTAGCATTTATGGATCTGGAGAAGGCATATGATAGAGTTGATAGAGATGCTCTGTGGAAGGTATTAAGAATATATAGTGTGGGAGGCAAGTTGTTAGAAGCAGTGAAAAGTTTTTATCGAGGATGTAAGGCATGTGTACGTGTAGGAAGAGAGGAAAGTGATTGGTACTCAGTGAATGAAGGTTTGCGGCAGGGGTGTGTGATGTCTCCATGGTTGTTTAATTTGTTTATGGATGGGGTTGTTAGGGAGGTGAATGCAAGAGTTTTGGAAAGAGGGGCAAGTATGAAGTCTGTTGGGGATGAGAGAGCTTGGGAAGTGAGTCAGTTGTTGTTCGCTGATGATACAGCGCTGGTGGCTGATTCATGTGAGAAACTGCAGAAGCTGGTGACTGAGTTTGGTAAAGTGTGTGAAAGAAGAAAGTTAAGAGTAAATGTGAATAAGAGCAAGGTTATTAGGTACAGTAGGGTTGAGGGTCAAGTCAATTGGGAGGTAAGTTTGAATGGAGCAAAACTGGAGGAAGTAAAGTGTTTTAGATATCTGGGAGTGGATCTGGCAGCGGATGGAACCATGGAAGCGGAAGTGGATCATAGGGTGGGGGAGGGTCCCAAAATCCTGGGAGCCTTGAAGAATGTGCGGAAGTCGAGAACATTATCTCGGAAAGCAAAAATGGGTATGTTTGAAGGAATAGTGGTTCCAACAATGTTGTATGGTTGCGAGGCGTGGGCTATGGATAGAGTTGTGCGCAGGAGGATGGATGTGCTGGAAATGAGATGTTTGAGGACAATGCGTGGTGTGAGGTGGTTTGATCGAGTAAGTAACGTAAGGGTAAGAGAGATGTGTGGAAATAAAAAGAGCGTGGTTGAGAGAGCAGAAGAGGGTGTTTTGAAATGGTTTGGGCACATGGAGAGAATGAGTGAGGAAAGATTGACCAAGAGGATATATGTGTCGGAGGTGGAGGGAACGAGGAGAAGAGGGAGACCAAATTGGAGGTGGAAAGATGGAGTGAAAAAGATTTTGTGAGATCGGGGCCTGAACATGCAGGAGGGTGAAAGGAGGGCAAGGAATAGAGTGAATTGGAGCGATGTGGTATACCGGGGTTGACGTGCTGTCAGTGGATTGAATCAGGGGCATGTGAAGCGTCTGGGGTAAACCATGGAAAGCTGTGTAGGTATGTATATTTGCGTGTGTGGACGTATGTATATACATGTGTATGGGGGTGGGTTGGGCCATTTCTTTCGTCTGTTTCCTTGCGCTACCTCGCAAACGCGGGAGAAAGCGACAAAGCAAAAAAAAAAAAAAAAAAAAAAAATATATATATATATATATATATATATATATATATATATATATATATATATATATAGATATACTTTAGCCTCAGCCAGGAAGGTACACATTTCATCGACCAAACCCCTCAAGGCAGGATGAACAGCTGGGTTGCCTGTGGGCCGACTGCCGCAACCAGGATTCGAACGCTGGCAGTCTCGACCCTCCCAAGACGACCCATGAAGACGTACGTCGAGGTGCGTTCCTTCTCCCGTTGCGTCCAACGTTAAGCGCCCATCTCCCGTTGCGTCTAGCGGTAAGCGCCCATCTCCCGTTGCGTCCAACGGTAAGCGCCCATCTCCCGTTGCGTCTAGCGGTAAGCGCCCATCTCCCGTTGCGTCCAGCGGTAAGCGCCCATCTCCCGTTGCGTCCAACGGTAAGCGCCCATCTCCCGTTGCGTCCAACGGTAAGCGCCCATCTCCCGTTGCGTCCAGCGGTAAGCGCCCATCTCCCGTTGCGTCCAACGGTAAGCGCCCATCTCCCGTTGCGTCCAGCGGTAAACGCCCATCTCCCGTTGCGTCCAGCGGTAAGCGCCCATCTCCCGTTGCGTCCAGCGGTAAGCGCCAATCTCCCGTTGCGTCCAGAGGTAAGCGCCCATCTCCCGTTGCGTCCAGAGGTAAGCGCCCATCTCCCGTTGCGTCCAGCGGTAAGCGCCCATCTCCCGTTGCGTCCAGCGGTAAGCGCCCATCTCCCGTTGCGTCCAGAGGTAAGCGCCCATCTCCCGTTGCGTCCAGCGGTAAGCGCCCATCTCCCGTTGCGTCCAGCGGTAAGCGCCCATCTCCCGTTGCGTCCAGAGGTAAGCGCCCATCTCCCGTTGCGTCCAGCGGTAAGCGCCCATCTCCCGTTGCGTCCAGCGGTAAGCGCCCATCTCCCGTTGCGTCCAACGGTAAGCGCCCATCTCCCGTTGCGTCCAGCGGTAAGCGCCCATCTCCCGTTGCGTCCAGAGGTAAGCGCCCATCTCCCGTTGCGTCCAGCGGTAAGCGCCCATCTCCCGTTGCGTCCAGAGGTAAGCGCCCATCTCCCGTTGCGTCCAGCGGTAAGCGCCCATCTCCCGTTGCGTCCAGCGGTAAACGCCCATCTCCCGTTGCGTCCAGCGGTAAGCGCCCCTCTCCCGTTGCGTCCAACGGTAAGCGCCCATCTCCCATTGCGTCCAGCGGTAAGCGCCCATCTCCCGTTGCGTCCAGCGGTAAACGCCCATCTCCCGTTGCGTGCGTCCCGTTGCGTACGTCGTACGTTGTCTTAACAGTATACCGTGTACCGTTGTCCCATAACATACCCGTCATATCCAACGGAAACACTCTGTTGAGTTCTGTTTGTGAAGTATGTTCTTCCAGTAGCACAAACGTTCTTCAAGAGAACACGACGGCCAAACACTTCCGTTATTGTTCAACAGACGTGTCGTTGTTCAGGGGTGTGTGTGTGTGTGTGTGTGGTGTGTGTGTATCTCTCTCTCTCTCTCTCTCTCTCTCTAGTCTCTCTCACCTCTCCTCTCTCTCTCTCCTCTCCTCACTCTCATCTCTCGCTTCTCTCTCTCTCTCTCTCTCTCTCTCCCCCCAGAGTATCCGCCCCGCCCCGCCCCGCCCCGCGCCCCGGGCCCCGCTGCTGGGGGGTCCCCAGTGTTTGTACGCAGCTGTGTGGTGTGTGTGTGTGAGTGTTGTTGTGTGTTTGTGTGTTTTGTGTGTGTGTGTGTGGCGAGCAAGACCCCCCGTCTCATGGTCCCTTCAAGATGTACGACGCGTGTACGGGTGCGCACGGCGCGGACGACGACGGGTGGGCGCGGAGGGCGCGAACGGCGCGCGGGGGGCGACGGGTACGGGCGTTGCGATACGAATGTGATTTCATGTTACACGTGGTCGGGGACGCGAGTACCGATAGGCGCGATACGCGTCGGCGGACGGCGGAACGGGGTAGACAGTGCGTCGTTACGCGACGCGGCGACGGTGACGCGGCTTACGGGCGCGCGGGCGTGCTACGGCGGGGCGACGTTGGGCGAACGACGGCGCCGTACGGGGTCGGGTACGACCACGGTCGCGTGGAACGCGACGGTGAACGACGGGGGACGGTTCGTTACGGGAATTAGGTACGAACGGTAGACGGGTACGAGGGGTACGAACGCGGGTACGTACGACGGATCCTGTGGGAGCGGGGTGGAAACGTGCGGTACTATTTACGGAGAGGCGGTCGAGGCGGGGTACGCGGCGGGTGTAGGGGGCGTGGCGCGGGCGGAGTCGGTACGGACCGGTAACGACGAACGACGTAACGACGCGCGGAGATCGGTCGGCTGAGGTGACGGCGGCAGGAGGCGCTGAGCAGATGACGGCGAGGGGGACGCGAGCGGGCCGAGGTCGAGGGACGTGGGGCGGGACGGAACGTACGACGCGTCGGGTTGAACGGAGGGAGGCGGAGTAGACGGGGCGACGGGGTAACGCATCCCAGGCTACGTCCCACTGTACATGTTGGGTGTACAATCTCTGTCGTCACAGAATGTAACACTTGTTATGTAAACTTGAGGGGGGGGGGAGGGGGGGGGTTGTGGTGTACAATTACACAATGTACACTATGTGTGTGGTGTACAACCCCAATGTACACTTATGTGTGGTGGACATACCCAATGTACACTTGATGTGTGGTGTACATACCCAATGTACACTTTGATGTGTGGTGTACATACCCAATGTACACTTTGCTGTGTGGTGTACATACCCAATGTTACACCTGAGTGTGTGTACATACCCAATGTACACATGCTGTGTGGTGTACTAAACCCAATGTACACTTGATGTGTTCTTGAGGGGGAGGGGTGTGGGGTGGGTACATACCCAATGTACACTTTGATGTGGGGGTGTACATACCCAATGTACATTTGATGTGTGGTGTACATACCCAATGTACACTTGATGTGGGGTGTACATACCCAATGTACACTTGATGTGTGGTGTACATACCCAATGTACACTTGATGTGTGGTGTACATACCCAATGTACACTTGATGTGTTACTTGAGGGGGAGGGGGTGTGGGGTGTACATACCCAATGTACACTTGATGTGTGGTGTACATACCCAATGTACACTTGCTGTGTGGTGTACATACCCAATGTACATTTGATGTGTGGTGTACATACCCAATGTACACTTGCTGTGTGGTGTACATACCCAATGTACACTTGATGTGGGGTGTACATACCCAATGTACACTTGATGTGTGGTGTACATACCCAATGTACACTTGATGTGTGGTGTACATACCCAATGTACACTTGATGTGTTACTTGAGGGGGAGGGGGTGTGGGGTGTACATACCCAATGTACACTTGATGTGGGGTGTACATACCCAATGTACACTTGATGTGGGGTGTACATACCCAATGTACACTTGCTGTGTGGTGTATATACGCAATGTACACTTGATGTGTGGTGTACATACCCAATGTACACTTGATGTGGGGTGTACATACCCAGTGTACACTTGATGTTACTTGAGGGGGAGGGGGTGGTGGTGTACATACCCAATGTACACTTAATGTGTTACTTGAGGGGGAGGGGGTGGTGGTGTACATACCCAATGTACACTTGATGTGTGGTGTACACACCCAGTGTACACTTGATGTGTGGTGTACATACCCAATGTACACTTGCTGTGTGGTGTACATACCCAATGTACACTTAATGTGTTACTTGAGGGGGTAGGAGGGTGGGGGTGTGTGTGGGGGTGTACATACCCAATGTACACTTAATGTGTTACTTGAGGGGGAGGGGGTGGTGGTGTACATACCCAATGTACACTTGATGTGGGGTGTACATACCCAGTGTACACTTGATGTGTTACTTGACGGGGAGGGGGTGGTGGTGTACATACCCAATGTACACTTGCTGTGTGGTGTACATACCCAGTGTACACTTGATGTGTTACTTGACGGGTAGGGGGCGGTGGTGTACATACCCAATGTACACTTGATGTGTTACTTGACGGGGAGGGGGTGGTGGTGTACATACCCAATGTACACTTGCTGTGTGGTGTACATACCCAATGTACACTTAATGTGTTACTTGAGGGGGTGGGAGGGTGGGTGTGTGTGTGGGGGGTGTACATACCCACAGCTGATCATCCTTAAGCCACTGTGGGCACACCACAGTACACTACACCTGGGGGGAGAGTGGATGCACAAACCTGGCGTTAATCCAGCCATTCAACACCCCCGTCTCTGTCTCTCTCTCTCTCTCTCTCTCTCTCTCTCTCTCTCTCTCTCTCTCTCTCTCTCTCTCTCTCTCTCTCTCTCTCTCTCTCTCACACACACACACACACACTTGTGAGGGGAAGGAGGGTGTGTGTGTGTCTGTGTATATCTAAGCGACTCTCTCTCTCTCTCTCTCTCTCTCTCTCTCTCTCTCTCTCTCTCTCTCTCTCTCTCTCTCTCTCTCTCTCTCTCTGTGTATTCTTCGTTGTTGTCTTCTTATTACACACTCTATGAGTCAGTACAGGCCCCTCCTTCCCCAATGAGGGAGGGGGGGGAGAGAGAGAGAGAGAGAGAGAGAGAGAGAGAGAGAGAGAGAGAGAGAGAGAGAGAGAGAGAGAGAGAGAGAGAGAGAGAGAGCTCACATATTCAAGCCTGGCCTTATTGACGGTAGAAAGGGAAGAATGAGGAGAAAAATAAGCAAAAAAATAACCTAAGATAAACAAGGATATGGAGAAGCGTGTGAAAGAAAAAAAAAAACAAGTACAAAGGACACATTTGGCCCATCTGAGGGTTGTTGTGAGGGGAGACCGAGGGTTGTACACTTCCCTGAGGACGTGGCTAGTGTCCACAACTTACTGACACGGAGAGGGTTGTAAAAGAGTCCACAACTTACTGACACGAAGGGTTGTAAAAGAGTCCACAACTTACTAAGACGGAGAGGGTTGTAAAAGAGTCCACAACTTACTAAGACGGAGAGGGTTGTAAAAGAGTCCACAACTTACTGACACGAAGGGTTGTAAAAGAGTCCACAACTTACTAAGACGGAGAGGGTTGTAAAAGAGTCCACAACTTACTAACACGGAGAGGGTTGTAAAAGAGTCCACAACCTACTAAGACGGAGAGGGTTGTAAAAGAGTCCACAACCTACTAAGACGGAGAGGGTTGTAAAAGAGTCCACAACCTACTAAGACGGAGAGGGTTGTAAAAGAGTCCACAACTTACTAACACGGAGAGGGTTGTAAAAGAGTCCACAACCTACTAACACGGAGAGGGTTGTAAAAGAGTCCACAACTTACTAACACGGAGAGGGTTGTAAAAGAGTCCACAACCTACTAACACGGAGAGGGTTGTAAAAGAGTCCACAACTTACTAAGACGGAGAGGGTTGTAAAAGAGTCCACAACCTACTAAGACGGAGAGGGTTGTAAAAGAGTCCACAACTTACTAACACGGAGAGGGTTGTAAAAGAGTCCACAACCTACTAAGACGGAGAGGGTTGTAAAAGAGTCCACAACCTACTAAGACGGAGAGGGTTGTAAAAGAGTCCACAACCTACTAAGACGGAGAGGGTTGTAAAAGAGTCCACAACCTACTAACACGGAGAGGGTTGTAAAAGAGTCCACAACTTACTAAGACGGAGAGGGTTGTAAAAGAGTCCACAACCTACTAAGACGGAGAGGGTTGTAAAAGAGTCCACAACTTACTAAGACGGAGAGGGTTGTAAAAGAGTCCACAACCTACTAAGACGGAGAGGGTTGTAAAAGAGTCCACAACCTACTAAGACGGAGAGGGTTGTAAAAGAGTCCACAACCTACTAACACGGAGAGGGTTGTAAAAGAGTCCACAACTTACTAAGACGGAGAGGGTTGTAAAAGAGTCCACAACCTACTAAGACGGAGAGGGTTGTAAAAGAGTCCACAACTTACTAAGACGGAGAGGGTTGTAAAAGAGTCCACAACCTACTAAGACGGAGAGGGTTGTAAAAGAGTCCACAACCTACTAAGACGGAGAGGGTTGTAAAAGAGTCCACAACTTACTAACACGGAGAGGGTTGTAAAAGAGTCCACAACCTACTAACACGGAGAGGGTTGTAAAAGAGTCCACAACTTACTAACACGGAGAGGGTTGTAAAAGAGTCCACAACCTACTAACACGGAGAGGGTTGTAAAAGAGTCCACAACTTACTAACACGGAGAGGGTTGTAAAAGAGTCCACAACCTACTAACACGGAGAGGGTTGTAAAAGAGTCCACAACCTACTAAGACGGAGAGGGTTGTAAAAGAGTCCACAAACTTACTAACACGGAGAGGGTTGTAAAAGAGTCCACAACCTACTAAGACGGAGAGGGTTGTAAAAGAGTCAGAACTTACTAAACACGGAGAGGGTTTAAAAAGAGTCCACAACTTACTAACAGGGAGAGGGTTGTAAAAGAGTCCACAACTAACTAACGGAGAGGTTTGTAAAAGAGTCCACAACTTACTAAACGGAGAGGGTTGTAAAAGGTCCACAACACTAACACGGAGAGGTTTTGTAAAAGACCACACTACTAAGGACGGAGAGGGTTGTAAAAGAGTCCCCAAAACCCTACTAACACGGAGAGGGTTGTAAAGAGTCCAAACTTACTAAACGGAGAGGGTTGTAAAAGAGTCCACAATTACAACAGGGAAGGGTTGTAAAAGGGGTCCACAACTTACTAACACGGAGAGGGTTGTAAGTAAGTTGACTTCGATCCTTAAAGGACCTCGTGTGACCTTATGTGACCTGGGTCAACAGCTATCCAGGTCACAGGAGAGTAACCCACTCCCCCGCCTCACACAAGGGCAGTTTACACCTTCACAAACACAAGACTCAACCACCCCGAGACCTTCCCCATCACACGCTCCTCCCTTTGATGTCCAGCCGGTCACCATCAGTGATCTGAGCCCTCTGGGGTCGACTCCCTCCAGCAGGAGGGCCCTTCCGTGGCACAACGGGCAACGCCCGTCTTCTGCAGGAGCCCCAGTCCATCGGTCGTGCCCACGAACCTTCCTCATCCATCGCATCGCAGCTCGCCTCCGCCATGCGCCTCTCCTCCACCAACCTGGACCGTCGACAGCTCTTCCTTTCCTCCTGTCGTACCAGCAGCACAGATACGATAGTCCCCCCTAGAAACGCCCTTTCCCCCCTATGAACCCCCGCCCCCTTTAAAAACTTGGCTGTGTCGCCTCTCTTCTGTAGAAGCTCCACGAGACCGTGATAAGAATTCACCTCCAGTTCCCGGACAACGCCCTTTCCCCCCCATTGAACTCCGCCGCCTCTAGAACTTGGCTGTGTCGCCTCTCTTCTGTAGAAGCTCCACGAGACCTTGACAAGAATTCACACCTCTAGTTCCCGGACCCTCTACCATGGAAACCCTTCCAGCACATTTCACCCCACCTTTCCTGAGTCCCACTTCGCCTCGTTCACTTCGTCCTGCACCAGGCCAAGATGCTCGGCCTGTGGTACAGGTCAAAACCCCCTTTCCTAACTCGTCAGCCATCCAGGTCGCGTAATGTGACCCTGTCTTCCCCCACATCCCCATTTCTCAGCACATGGCACACCACGACAGAGAACTTGTGTACGTTATACCCGCTCAAGACGCCACTACTCCTGTTGTTTACAACTATCTCCCATTCCCTCCCCTCCATCACTCCCTCCCCACCATCCCCTTATACCCTTCCCACCATTCCCTCCCCTCCCTCCCCACCATCCCCTTATACCATTCCCTCCCCTCCCTCCACACCATCTCCTCCCTCCCTCCACACCATCTCCTTCCCCTCCCTCCACACCATCCCCTCCCCTCCCTCCACATCATCTCCTCCCCTCCCTCCCCACCATCCCTTACACCCTTCCCACCATTCCCTCCCCTCCCTCCACAAACCCTTCTCCTTCACCCCCCCCTCCACACCCTCCCCTCCCCTCCCTTCACACCATCCCCTCCCCTCCCTCCACATCATCCCCTCCCCTCCCTCCACACCATCCCCTCCCCTCCCTCCACATCATCCCCTCCCCTCCCTCCACCCATCCCCTCCCTCCCTCCCACCATCCCCTCCCCTCCCTCCCCCACCCCCCCCTCCCTCCACACCATCCCCCCCCCCCTCCACACCATCCCCTCCCCCCCTCACACCATCCCCCCCCTTTTCCCCCCCCCACCCCATCCCCTCCCCCCCCTCCACCCCATCCCCCCCCTCCCTCCACCCCCATCCCTACCCCCCCCTTCCCACACCATCCCCCCCCCTCCCCCACACCATCCCCTCCCCTCCCTCCACCCCATCTCCTACCCCCCCTTCACACCACCCCCCCCCCTCCCTCCACCCATCTCCTCCCTCCCTCCACACCATCTCCTACATTCCCTCCACACCATCCCCTCCCTTCCCTCCACACCATCCCCTCCCCTCCCTCCCCACCATTCCCTTACACCCCTCCCCCTCTTCCCCCCTTCCCCACCTCAGGATGCCAGTTAGTCAAGTTTTTTATTTTGTTTTTAACCTTAGCTTCAAACTTTTCTCATCTATTCTTAATATAGTTTCTATTGTCTAGATGGTTCTGGGTTTTTTTTTGCAAAAATAAACAGAAATCTCACCTAACAGCTTGTGTTTTCTATAGGTTACGGATCTGTGTGTGTGTGTGTGTGTGTGTGTGTGTGTGTGTGTGTGTGTGTGTGTGTGTGTGTGTGTGTGGAGTGAGTGAGAGAGAGAGAAAGCCTTTACTTACCTATCCTTTTCCTGTGTTGCGTTGTACGGAGAACCTTATTATAATTGCTTTATCTCAAGTCGTGTCTCAAAGCCAGACGACCATGCTTGGACCCACGTCGTCTTGTGAGGGGAAGGAGGGTGGGTGTGTGTGTGTGTCTGTGTATATCTAAGCGACTCTCTCTCTCTCTCTCTCTCTCTCTCTCTCTCTCTCTCTCTCTCTCTCTCTCTCTCTCTCTCTCTCTCACACACACACACACACTTGTGAGGGG
>NC_092240.1:47078528-47098528 GCF_036320965.1 Panulirus ornatus | reverse complement strand
ATTCTCCAGTGGTTGGGGTAATCCATGTATTCTCCAGTGGTTGGGGTAATCCTTGTATTCTCCAGTGGTTGATGTAATCCTTGTATTCTCCAGTGGTTGATGTAATCCTTGTATTCTCCAGTGGTTGGGGTAATCCATGTATTCTCCAGTGGTTAGGGTAATCCTTGTATTCTCCAGTGGTTGATGTAATCCTTGTATTCTCCAGTGGTTGGGGTAATCCTTGTATTCTCCAGTAGTTGGGGTAATCCTTATATTCTCCAGTGGTTGGGGTAATCCTTGTATTCTCCAGTGGTTGGGGTAATCCATGTATTCTCCAGTGGTTGATGTAATCCTTGTATTCTCCAGTGGTTGGGGTAATCCTTGTATTCTCCAGTGGTTGATGTAATCCTTGTATTCTCCAGTGGTTGATGTAATCCATGTATTCTCCAGTGGTTGATGTAATCCTTGTATTCTCCAGTGGTTGGGGTAATCCTTATATTCTCCAGTGGTTGGGGTAATCCTTATATTCTCCAGTGGTTGATGTAATCCTTGTATTCTCCAGTGGTTGATGTAATCCTTGTATTCTCCAGTGGTTGGGGTAATCCTTGTATTCTCCAGTGGTTGATGTAATCCTTGTATTCTCCAGTGGTTGGGGTAATCCTTGTATTCTCCAGTGGTTGGGGTAATCCTTGTATTCTCAGTGGTTGGGGTAATCCATGTATTCTCCAGTGGTTGGGGTAATCCTTGTATTCTCCAGTGGTTGGGGTAATCCTTGTATTCTCCAGTGGTTGGGGTTAATCCTTGTATTCTCAGTGGTTGGGGTAATCCTTGTATTCTCCAGTGGTTGATGTAATCCTTGTATTCTCCAGTGGTTGGGGTAATCCTTGTATTCTCCAGTGGTTGGGGTAATCCATGTATTCTCCAGTGGTTGGGGTAATCCATGTATTCTCCAGTGGTTGGGGTAATCCATGTATTCTCCAGTGGTTGGGTTAATCCATGTATTCTCCAGTGGTTGGGGTAATCCATGTATTCTCCAGTGGTTGGGGTAATCCATGTATTCTCCAGTGGTTGGGGTAATCCTTGTATTCTCCAGTGGTTGGGGTAATCCATGTATTCTCCAGTGGTTGGGGTAATCCATGTATTCTCCAGTGGTTGGGGTAATCCATGTATTCTCCAGTGGTTGGGGTAATCCATGTATTCTCCAGTGGTTGATGTAATCCATGTATTCTCCAGTGGTTGGGGTAATCCTTGTATTCTCCAGTGGTTGGGGTAATCCATGTATTCTCCAGTGGTTGGGGTAATCCTTGTATTCTCCAGTGGCTGGGGTAATCCTTATATTCTCCAGTGGTTGGGGTAATACGCCCTTGGCTTACCTCAGTTCCACCGGTGCAACACTAAATACTCCTCCGCGTCTCCACACTACACTTCTCAAGCCGACTCTCCACTTCGATGCTCTCGTCTTAGATTTCCATTCTCGTGTCGTCGTGGGCCCATTTGAAACCTATATGCATTTCTGATACTTCTTCTCTCGTCTTTCCTTCCTCTCGCTTTGTAGTTTATTCCATTCAGTCTTTGGTAGCCTTCATGGTGCGTTCCTTTGGACCCTTCTGCAACAAGTCTGTTTGGTGCTTCAGCTGTGGTCACAACGGTATAGCGGCATCTTCCATCCAAGGGCCCCATGCAATGAGAGTTGATCCCTCAAAAACATCTCACGGTTCACGAACCTGAAGGTACTCTTCATACAAACCAAAATATACTTTGCATCCCTCACGATCCTTTCCACATGCGTATCTAGGTACAAGTTCGAACCCTGACCCTCTCTCCTTCATGTCTTTACATTGTCTAGGGTTAAATTTCAACAAAGCCATTCGCACGACCAAGAATGGATCGTGCTTAGGTTCCTTGGCAGCGCTTCGCAGCTTCTCCTCGTTAATTTCAGCAACATCAGCAAACACACTTGGTCATTTGCCCAAAACAAGTTTGGCAAACCATTTTCGTGGGTCATAATATTGGCTAACCTCGTGTGACATCTGGGGGCATTCACTGGCCACCCTCACCCAGATTTGAAAAGCATCCTCCTCCTCCTTCCCCACCCTCCCCCCAAAACCCCACCCTCCTTGCATGTGTTTTACGTTCCCTCCCATTTAGGTAAGGGCTGACTCACTGGGGTGGCCCATCATCCGACTCCAGCTTGGGATGTTCATCCTCGTGAGTCCTAGTGTCAAAGGCTTTCTCCAGCAGTCGGGGAGTATAGAATCCAATCGCTCAGGCATCTCTTTTTCTGGATACTGCTTAGGATTCGTCCCGAAATAATCCTTTCCCCACTACAGTTATATTCTCTCTCAGGTCGTGCTCAACCAACTCCTTCTTGAACATCTTTTCCAGCATGTTGCCCTTGCGTGACTCGTTCGGGAGACTGGCTGTGGATCGAGCCTGCGTCTCTGACGTAGTCTGAAGACTGATGACACAACCGTGACGTTCTCCCAAGGATCGAGAAGGATCGTCCTGACGCAGAACCCTGGGGCACTTCACTGGTGACCTACACCCATCTGAAAAAGGCTCTTTTAGCACGCGTCCTTTGTTCCCTTCCATTAGGATAATAACCCACTCTCCATCGGTGACCTCTCCCCACTATTCCTGCCGGGTGATCCAGTATTCTTGTTCTGTCTCACATATGGCACAGTGTCAAATGCTTTCTGGTCTTCAAGATGTAACCAATCTACCCAGCCTTCCATTTTGTCTAAGACAAAGCTCACTCACTCTTGGAAATCTACGAGGTTCGTACCACATGACCTCCTTTCTCTATAGGTATGTGACCTCTCATTTAAGTGACTGCTCCTCTGTAGGAAGTCGTCAATTTGCTATTTAAGTAACTCTCCTAAGTTCCTTACAAACCACACACGCCAGTGCAACCAGCGCCGCGTCTCTGTCTCCTTTCCTATAGGTATGTTGAGCACTGGAATAAGTTACCGTCAGACGCGGTGAATGCTAAGACTATAAATACCTTCAAAAGTCGTTTAAACAAACATTTTATGAATTCAGATGTGCTCTAAGAAAAATGCCAGAAATAAACTGTATAAACGACAGCGATAATGGGGACAGTAGAAGGCTAATGTGCAGCAGCGGGGAGTCGGTGACAGCTTAAAAAACTGTCGAGGGAATAATTGGTGTACAAGGAGTGTTCAGTGTTGTAAATGGAAATGGTGAAGAACTTGTGAATTTGTGTGCTGAAAAAGTACTGGTGATTGGGAATACCTGGTTAAAAAAGATATATATATATATATATATATATATATATATATATATATATATATATATATATATATATATATATATATATATAAGTATAAGTATGTGAATAGGAGAAATAGCCAAAGGGCGTTATTGGATTACGTGTTAATTGATAGGCGCGCGAAAGAGAGACTTTTGGATGTTAATATGCTGAGAGGGGCAGTTGGAGGGATGTCTGATCATTATCTTGTGGAGGCGAAGGTGAAGATTTGGAGAGGTTCTCAGAAAAGAAGAGAGAATGTTGGGGTGAAGAGAGTGGTGAGAGTAAGTGAGCTTGGGAAGGAGACTTGTGTGAGGAAGTACCAGGAGAGACTGAGTGCAGAATGGCAAAAGGTGAGAGCAAGTGAGGTAAGGGGAGTGGGGGAGGAATGGGATGTTTTTTTGGGAAGCGGTGATGGCTTGCGCAAAAGATGCTTGTGGCATGAGAAGCGTGGGAGGTGGGCAGATTAGAAAGGGTGGTGAGTGGTGGGATGAAGATGTAAGATTGTTAGTGAAAGAGGAGAGAGGCGTTTGGACGATTTTTGCAGGGAAGTAGTGCAAATGACTAGGAGATGTATAAAAAAAAAAAAGAGGCAGGAGGTCAAGAGAAAGGTGCAAGAGGTGAAAAGAGGGCAAATGAGAGTTGGGATGAGAAAGTAACATATATATATATATATATATATATATATATATATATATATATATATATATATATATATATATATATATATATATATATATATATATATATATATCGCCCCAATCACGTATCTCATTATGATCTGTCATCTCTGACCAACGCGTGGAATCCTACACTTGTATGTGCGCTGCTTCCACAGCTTTCCTCGCACTCCTCTTTAGCCCATGGATCCGTCTCACTAGGGGCAGATAAGGGAGGGGACGTCACTTATTCTCTCGTCTTCGTGTACCACAAGACCATTCGATGTTCCATGGTTCCTCAAGATTTCCTTTGAGTTCCGTCAATCTCCTTCGTAACCCGGGCGCCGCTTCACCGAAACTCGTCAGCATCCACTGCCGGATGATGTAAACTACACTTGTTGTCTTACTGGTGATGCCTTACCCACTTCGTTTTCTGTACTCGTGTGGCACGTAGATTTTTCATTCCAATCGATGAAGCCATGATCATCCTGTCCTTCTGAGACTAATGCATTTTGAGAGTTAGGCGCTACTAAGTACACCGTTTCTTGCCCAATTATTACCTTTGTTATCATCTTCTTCCCGTTCGTTACCCTGCGTTTATCTTCTCCACGTTAGGCCTCTGGCTTTGCCTTCATAGTTGAATGGGATGATCCACCTGCGGTAGGCCAGCTCCTCAGTCACACTTCCCTACGAGCATTCCCTTCCTCCTCCAGGTGTTCTGTGCTGATATCCTTAACGTCTGAGAGAAAGAACACACTGGGATAACACCTGATATTGTCTTGTCGCTGTGGTCTATAGGAAAGGGGATGAAGTTGTCCACAAACAGCCCACAGCGATAGGATAAACTCAAGTCTCATCTCAGGATTCATTCTCAGGTCCTAAGTGATATGTAGCAAGCAACAACACCTACATATGTATATTTCATCCTTGCTTAGTCTCTTCCACGCGTGTGAACGAGGTAGCGCCAGGAAAAGACGAAGTAAGGCTGTATTCGTTCAAATCCATTTTCTAGCTGTCATGTGCAATACACCGAAACCACAGCTCCCTATCCACAACCAGGTCCCTAAAGATCTTTCCATGGTTTATCCCGGCCGCCGCTTCACATTCCCTGACTCAGTTAAACACTGACAGCACGTCGACCCATGTATACCACATCGTTCCAATTCATTCTCTCCTGGGCACACCTTTCATCCTCCTGCATGTTCGGAACTTGATCACTTCAAAATCTTTTTCACTCCATACATTCATCTCCAATGTTACCTCATTTTCCCCCACTTCCGACATACATATATATATCCTCTTTATTAAGCACTCACTTATTCTCTCCATAGATCCAAACTGCTCTCTAAACCACACAATGTTTTTCAATTAACACACATCTTTCTTACTCTTTTCTTTCTTACTGGAACACACCACCTCACACTATACATTGTCTTGATCTATATGAGGAGGCGCCATACACGTTCCCTTATTAAGAATTTCAAAATGACCACAAAGCAGTGATCATTTTCATTCAAATTATTCACCTCGCAGCTATTATGGTTGCTTTCATATATATATTCAAAAAAAAAAGAATTTCCATATTCAAATTAGATTGAGAGACTTTGATATGCAAATGACATCAACCAGGCGCTTTACGAGAGACGCGACCCATGGAAATAAGGGCGCGCGTTTGTGAAAAGCTGACGAGACTCCGTTATGCCGAAGAATAATGATCACTAAAGTATAAGTGTAAGTTTGTTGTCGCCCCTTGTGGGCCGGTGGAGACACCAGGACCACCTTCTACAGGAGGTCGCTCCTCCTTGTGGGCCGGTGGAGACACCAGGACCACCTTCTACAGGAGGTCGCTCCTCCTTGTGGGCCGGTGGAGACACCAGGACCACCTACTACAGGAGGTCGCTCCTCCTTGTGGGCCGGTAGAGACACCAGGATCTCCCTCTACAGGAGGTCGCTCCTCCTTGTGGGCCGGTGGAGACACCAGGATCTCCCTCTACAGGAGGTCGCTCCACCTTGTGGGCCGGTGGAGACACCAGGATCTCCCTCTACAGGAGGTCGCTCCACCTTGTGGGCCGGTGGAGACATCAGGACCTCCTACCTACTACAGGAGGTCGCTGCTCCTTGTGGGCCGGTGGAGACACCAGGATCTCCTTCTACAGGAGGTCACTCCACCTTGTGGGTCGGTGGAGATACCAGGACCTCCTGTTACTACAGGAGGTCGTCGCCCCTTGTGGTTTGGTAGAAACATTGGGACATAACTCCTACAGGAGGGAGTCGTACCTTCTGGATGGTGGAGACACTAGGACATACCTCCTGCAGGAGGGAGTCGTACCGTCTGGATGGTGGAGACACTAGGACATATCTCCTACAGGAGGGAGTCGTACCGTCTGGATGGTGGAGACACTAGGAGCACTCGCTAAAGGAAGCTGTGTCACCAAGCATAGGCAAAGACCTTGGTGTCTAATGGCTTGAGTGTAGGTGAAGTTGGGAGATTAACTTCAAATCAGATGTTTCGTTACCTTTAGGTTCGGTATGGTTAGTTGTGTGGTTTGATTAAAGTAAGAGTTTGGGTGATTTAAGTTTAGATGAGGTGGTTAAGTATAGGCTGGGGTAGTTTGCCTTTGGTTAGGTAAGGTTACGTAACGTCACATTATGGAAAGGAAGAGAAAGAGGAACACAAAGAAAATGGACTCAAAGTGAAGGACAGTCGGACTTCTTCTTCAGAGAAGTCTGCCAGTGTTTGAAGTAATGTCTGGGATAGTGATGATAGTGTTGACGATAGGGATGATGATGGCGGGATGGTACTGATGATAATGGTGGTAGTGATGATGATAATGATGATGATGATGATGATGATGATGATGATGATGATGATGATGATGATGATGACGAAAGTCATATTGCTCATGTTGATAATGATGATGATGGTGGGAGTGATGATGACGACAAGGGCAAATAAGACTGTGATGATATATGACTTCGAGAGTAATGATGGGTGTCAATAGTCGGGAAGAGAGAGAGAGAGAGAGAGAGAGAGAGAGAGAGAGAGAGAGAGAGAGAGAGAGAGAGAGAGAGAGAGAGAGAGAGAGAGAGAGAGAGAGAGAGAGATGAGAGGAAGAGCAGTAAGTGATGGATAAAGATAGACAGATAGATACATAGATAGATAAATAGTAGATGTATACAGATGAGAGGAGCAGTAAATGATGGATAAAGATACAGATAGATACACAGATAGATAGATAGTAGACGTATACAGATGAGCCTCAGTCGCTTGTGCCGCCTGAGCTAACGTAAATAATCACTCCCCCCCTCCTGGCCTTTTCAGCCACTCCATCTCTCTCTTATGTACCTCCTCGCCACTCACACTGCCCATGATACCTGAGACGTCCCTGAAAAGTATTTAAATTCGACTACTCGTACCTTAGACTATCCTGCCTTTCTTTGTACTCCTACTCTTCACAGCCTCGTGTTGATGGGGTGTTTGCTCCATTTCCACAAACGTAGATTCCAGCCTCAAATGACACCAGTCAGTGCCCCCATTTGCCCTTGGCTTCTCCAGTGCCATTTGTGTAATTTCCAGCCCCAGGGAATCATATTGTCGCCCAAATATCTAAGTTTTCCAGCATACCTCCAACATCCCCTTCATTTTCATCTTGCAACAAAACTTAATACAATTCTCTTCTTTTTTTTTTCTAATTCATTTTGTAGTATTGATTTCTTTCGACCCGAAAACAAAAACAAAAAAAAAAATAGATTTACTTTCCTAAAAGATCAATTGTCAATTTTCAAACGGTTTCCCTTAATTCTTTTCCACATGTGTCCCACGTCCGGGCAAAGACCACTGCATCATCTGCATATAAGCACACTGGTAAACCTACATAAACTTATCTCTTTCTTAGTTCCTTCATAGTGTGTGCCCCCCCACCCCCCCACCCACCCGCCCACTCTCATTAATTTTCTGTCTGGCTCTCCATAAAACATGCAGACAGACCACATGCACACAGACCACCACAACAAAGACGATCACGCACCCTTGTCCAAAAGAAGACCCCCTCTAAACATATATTATCCCCCACATCTACCTTGATATTTCCCCTCTTCTACATATCATCTACCCTAAATGTAGTGTGTGTGTGTATATATATATATATATATATATATATATATATATATATATATATATATATATATATATATATATATATATATATATATAGACCATCATCACAGCTCCCACCAACCCCCACGGCGTACCATCCCAACACACACCTCCTACGGCACCTTCCTGTCCGACCCATCATTAACCAGTGGTTCCAATGCTCAAATGAACTACGACGTCATTAGCCGTTGAGTCATTAACAGGTAGAGACTTGGGTACTTACAGCCAGCAGCGACCAGGGGGTCTGGAACCACTTACCTGTGAGAGGAGAAAAAAGATGTCAAGACATATGTCAAAAATGGGTATTGTACGTAAAGTGTAAACACAACATTTTGTTATACGTAAAATGTAAACACAACATTTTGTACGTAAAATGTAAACACAACATTTTGTACGTAAAATGTAAACACAACATTTTGTTGTACGTAAAGTGTAAACACAACATTTTGTTGTACGTAAAGTTTTAAACACAACATTTTGTTGTACGTAAAATGTAAACACAACATTTTGTTGTACGTAAAGTGTAAACATAACATTTTGTTGAACGTAAAATGTAAACACAACATTTTGTTGTACGTAAAGTGTAAACACAACATCATTTTGTTGTACGTAGTGTAAACACATCATTTTGTTGTATGTAAAGTGTAAACACAACATCATTTTGTTGTACGTAAAGTGTAAACACATCATTTTGTTGTACGTAAAGTGTAAACACATCATTTTGTTGTACGTAAAGTGTAAACACATCATTTTGTTGTACATAAAGTGTAAACACAACATCATTTTGTTGTACGTAAAGTGTAAACACATCATTTTGTTGTATGTAAAGTGTAAACACAACATCATTTTGTTGTACGTAAAGTGTAAACACATCATTTATTTGTACGTAAAGTATAAACACAACATCATTTTGTTGTATGTAAAGTATAAACACAACATCATTTTGTTGTACGTAAAGTGTAAACACATCATTTTGTTGTACGTAAAGTGTAAACACATTTTGTACGTAAAGTATAAACACAACATCATTTTGTTGTACGTAAAGTATAAACACAACATCATTTTGTTGTACGTAAAGTGTAAACACAACATCATTTTGTTGTACGTAAAGTATAAACACAACATCATTTTGATATAAGTTATCTAAAAATTGCCCCGTTTATCCTGGTCTCATAAGACCCAGTTGTGATGATAGAAGAGATGTGACGAGGGGAGATTTTTGAAGGGGAAGGGGGGGGGGGAACATCTCTTGAATAAGCTCAAGTCTTTATGTAAGAGGATGACATAAGTGTGGATTAAGAGGGAGACGAAGAATGTTATCTGTGGTGAGAAATCTATGTGGTCTGTGGTGAGAAATCTGTGTGGTCTGTGGTGAGAAATCTGTGTGGTCTATGGTGAGAAATCTGTGTGGTCTGTGGCGAGAAATCTGTGTGGTCTGTGATGAGAAATCTTTGTGGTCTGTGGCGAGAAATCTGTGTGGTCTGTAGTGAGAAATCTGTGTGGTCTGTGGTGAGAAATCTGTGTGGTCTGTGGCGAGAAATCTGTGTGGTCTGTGGTGAGAAATCTGTGTGGTCTGTGGTGAGAAATCTGTGTGGTCTGTGGTGAGAAATCTGTGTGGTCTGTGGTGAGAAATCTGTGTGGTCTGTGGCGAGAAATCTGTGTGGTCTGTGGTGAGAAATCTTTGTGGTCTGTAGTGAAATATCTGTGTGGTCTGTGATGAGAAATCTGTGTGGTCTGTGATGAGAAATCTGTGTGGTCTGTGGCGAGAAATCTGTGTGGTCTGTGGTGAGAAATCTGTGTGGTCAGTGGCGAGAAATCTGTGTGGTCTGTGGTGAGAAATTTGTGTTGTCTGTGGTGAGAAATCTGTGTGGTCCGTGGTGAGAAATCTGTGTGGTCTGTGGTGAGAAATCTGTGTGGTCTGTAGTGAGAAATCTGTGTGGTCCGTGGTGAGAAATCTGTGTGGTCTGTGGTGAGAAATCTGTGTGGTCTGTGGTGAGAAATCTGTGTGGTCTGTGGTGAGAAATCTGTGTGGTCTTCATCTTCAAATGTCTTTGGTTGGTGGAGTAAACACAGGGTCGCAGTGGTCCCTCCCTCCCACCAGCCAGCCAGCTCAGCCAGACCGTGAGAGAGAGAGAGAGAGAGAGAGAGAGAGAGAGAGAGAGAGAGAGAGAGAGAGAGAGAGAGAGAGAGAGAGAGAGAGAGATGAGAGAGAGAGAGATGAGAGAGAGAGAGAGAGATTCCTGTGTGCTGAGGGTCGACCTGCCTGCCTGCGTCACGCCCAGCTGGCGACCAAGTTGGCCAAGTTTTACATAACGTAAACAACAGCTGACAAGTGTCAGGAGGTGATTTACATGTGTTAGGAGGTAGTTTACAAGTGATTTACAAGCGTCTGGTGATCATCTACAAGGGTCAGGCGGTAATTTACAAGTGTCAGGCGGTAATTTACAAGTGTCAGGCGGTAATTTACAAGTGTCAGGCGGTAATTTACAAGTGTCAGGCGGTAGTTTACAAGTGTCAGGCGATAATTTACAAGTGTCAGGCGGTAATTCACAAGTGTCAGGCGGTAATTTACAAGTGTCAGGCGGTAATTTACAAGTGTCAGGCGTTAATTTACAAGTGTCAGGCGTTAATTTACAAGTGTCAGGTAATTCACAAGTCTCGTCTCATCTGACTTGTAACACTACAAGTCCAGGAGCTGCTCTGTAACACTACAAGTCCAGAAGCTGCTCTGTAACACTACAAGTCCAGGAGCTGCTCTGTAACACCACAAGTCCAGGAGCTGCTCTGTGACACTACAAGTCCAGGAGCTGCTCTGTAACACTACAAGTCCAGGAGCTGCTCTGTAACACTACAAGTCCAGGAGCTGCTCTGTAACACCACAAATCCGGGAGCTGCTCTGTAACACTACAAGTCCAGGAGCTGCTCTGTAACACTACAAGTCCAGGAGCTGCTCTGTAACACTACAAGTTCAGGAACTGCTCTGTAACACTACAAGTCCAGGAGCTGCTCTGTAACACTACAAATCCAGGAGCTGCTCTGTAACACTACAAGTCCAGGAGCTGCTCTGTAACACTACAAGTCCAGGAGCTGCTCTGTAACACTACAAGTCCAGGAGATGCTCTGTAACACTACAAGTTCAGGAACTGCTCTGTAACACTACAAGTCCAGGAGCTGCTCTGTAACACTACAAATCCAGGAGCTGCTCTGTAACACTACAAGTCCAGGAGCTGCTCTGTAACACTACAAATCCAGGAGCTGCTCTAAAACACTACAAGTCCAGGAGCTGCTCTGTAACACTACAAGTCCAGGAGCTGCTCTGTAACACTACAAGTCCAGGAGCTGCTCTGTAACACTACAAGTTCAGGAACTGCTCTGTAACACTACAAGACCAGGAGCTGCTCTGTAACACTACAAGTCCAGAAGCTGCTCTGTAACACTACAAGTCCAGGAGCTGCTCTGTAACACTACAAGTTCAGGAACTGCTCTGTAACACTACAAGTCCAGGAGCTGCTCTGTAACACTACAAGTCCAGGAGCTGCTCTGTAACACTACAAGTCCAGGAGCTGCTCTGTAACACTACAAGACCAGGAGCTGCTCTGTAACACTACAAGTCCAGGAGCTGCTCTGTAACACTACAAGTCCAGGAGCTGCTCTGTAACACTACAAGTCCAGGAGCTGCTCTGTAACATACAAGTCCAGGAGCTGCTCTGTAACACTACAAGTCCACGAGCTGCTCTGTAACACTAAAGTCTAGGAGCTGCTCTGTAATACTACAAGTCCAGGAGCTGCTCTGTAACACTACAAGTCCAGGGGCTGCTCTGTAACACTACAAGTCCAGGAGCTGCTCTGTAACATACAAGTCCAGGGGCTGCTCTGTAACACTACAAGTCCAGGAGCTGCTCTGTAACACCGCTAGTCCAGGAGCTGCTCTGTAACACTACAAGTCCAGGAGCTGCTCTGTAACACTAAAGTCTAGGAGCTGCTCTGTAATACTACAAGTCCAGGAGCTCCTCTGTAACACTACAAGTCCAGGGGCTGCTCTGTAACACTACAAGTCCAGGAGCTGCTCTGTAACATACAAGTCCAGGGGCTGCTCTGTAACACTACAAGTCCAGGAGCTGCTCTGTAACACCGCTAGTCCAGGAGCTGCTCTGTAACACTACAAGTCCAGGAGCTGCTCTGTAACACCGCTAGTCCAGGAGTTGCTCTGTAACACCACAAGTCCAGGAGCTGCTCTGTAACACTACAAGTCCAGGAGCTGCTCTGTAACATTACAAGTCCAGGAGCTGCTCTGTAACACTACAAGTCCAGGAGCTCCTCTGTAACACTACAAGTCCAGGAGCTGCTCTGTAACACTACAAGTCCAGGAGCTGCTCTGTAACATACAAGTCCAGGAGCTGCTCTGTAACACTACAAGTCCAGGAACTGCTCTGTAACACTACAAGTCTAGGAGCTGCTCTGTAATACTACAAGTCCAGGAGCTCCTCTGTAACACTACAAGTCTAGGGGCTGCTCTGTAACACTACAAGTCCAGGAGCTGCTCTGTAACACTACAAGTCCAGGAGCTGCTCTGTAACACTACAAGTCCAGGAGCTGCTCTGTAACACTACAAGTCCAGGAGCTGCTCTGTAACACTACAAGTCTAGGGGCTGCTCTGTAACACTACAAGTCTAGGAGCTGCTCTGTAACACTACAAGTCCAGGAGCTGCTCTGTAACACTACAAGTCCAGGAGCTGCTCTGTAACACTACAAATCCAGGAGCTGCTCTGTAACACTACAAGTCCAGGAGCTGCTCTGTATCTCCAAGATCTGCTCTGTAGCGCCAGACGCTATGCCTATTCCATTCACACTGTGACACAGATACCGGCTGTAATCTACGGGCCATAGCGTCTCACAGGTGCGGCACAGCGCTGGCTGGCTGCACAGATCGGCTTCCTGTCTTATATCAACGTCTCAAAGGACTGAGAGAGAGAGAGAGAGAGAGAGAGAGAGAGAGAGAGAGAGAGAGAGAGAGAGAGAGAGAGAGAGAGGGAGAGAGAGAGAGAGAGAGAGAGAGAGAGAGAGAGGGGGAGAGGGAGAATCACCTTTGATTTCGAATAGGTCGAAGACCTGCTAATTACAAGTCTCTCTCTCTCTCTCTCTCTCTCTCTCTCTCTCTCTCTCTCTCTCTCTCTCTCATATATATATATATATATATATATATATATATATATATATATATCTTTTCTTTCTTTTCTTTCAAACTATTCGCCATTTCCCGCATTAGCGAGGTAGCGTTAAGAACAGAGGACTGGGCCTTTGAGGGAATATCCTCACCTGGCCCCCTTCTCTGTTCCTTCTTTTGGAGGAAAAAAAAACAATAAAAACAAAAAAAAAAGACAAGAGAGGAGGATTTCCAGCCCCCCGCTCCCTCCCCTTTTAGTCGCCTTCTACGACACGCAGGGAATACGTGGGAAGTATTCTTTCTCCCCTATCCCCACCCAGGGATAATATATATATATATATATATATATATATATATATATATGATTCATGTCGCTTGTGCTAGAAGGAAGGAGAGAGATGCAGGTCCCCGTAGTGTAACGGAAAGAACAAGAGATCGGACCCAGAGGCCCTTCCCACCCCTCGACCCTCAGTGCCTCAGGGTGATCGTGTGTCCTGGGGGCGCGGTGAGCAGGGCGTGGTCTGGCTAATGGCCAGCCCGCGTTCCACACTGTCCACTAATTGAGCGAGAGATGAACGGCGGGAGTGATGAAGCAGACGACGACCATACCTCTCAATATGGTCCGGTAAGTTAGTAAGGCCTCGCTCTTATGGACTGTATACGGGGAGAGAGGTGATATGACCACACATGCTACCTCCACTCCGTCCCTTTATATATATATATATATATATATATATATATATATATATTTTTTTTTTTTTTTTTTTTTTTATATTTTGTCGCTGTCTCCCGCGTTTGCGAGGTAGCGCAAGGAAACAGACGAAAGAAATGGCCCCCCCCCCCCCCCCATACACATGTACATACACACGTCCACACACGCAAATATACATACCTACACAGCTTTCCATGGTTTACCCCAGACGCTTCACATGCCTTGCTTCAATCCACTGACAGCACGTCAACCCCTGTATACCACATGACTCCAATTCACTCTATTTCTTGCCCTCCTTTCACCCTCCTGCATGTTCAGGCCCCGATCACACAAAATCTTTTTCACTCCATCTTTCCACCTCCAATTTGGTCTCCCTCTTCTCCTCGTTCCCTCCACCTCCGACACATATATCCTCTTGGTCAATCTCTCCTCACTCATTCTCTCCATGTGCCCAAACCATTTCAAAACACCCTCTTCTGCTCTCTCAACCACGCTCTTTTTTATTTCCACACATCTCTCTTACCCTTACGTTACTTACTCGATCAAACCACCTCACACCACACATTGTCCTCAAACATCTCATTTCCAGCACATCCATCCTCCTGCGCACATCTCTATCCATAGCCCACGCCTCGCAACCATACAACATTGTTGGAACCACTATTCCCTCAAACATACCCATTTTTGCTTTCCGAGATAATGTTCTCGACTTCCACACATTTTTCAAGGCTCCCAAAATTTTCGCCCCCTCCCCCATCCTATGATCCACTTCCGCTTCCATGGTTCCATATATATATATATATATATATATATATATATATATATATATATATATATATATATATATATATATATATATATATACAGAGGTATAAGTTTGTTGAGTATTCCTGGTAAATTATATGGGAGGGTATTGATTGAGAGGGTGAAGGCATGTACAGAGCATCAGATTGGGGAAGAGCAGTGTGGTTTCAGAAGTGGTAGAGGATGTGTGGATCAGGTGTTTGCTTTGAAGAATGTATGTGAGAAATACTTAGAAAAGCAAATGGATTTGTATGTAGCATTTATGGATCTGGAGAAGGCATATGATAGAGTTGATAGAGATGCTCTGTGGAAGGTATTAAGAATATATGGTGTGGGAGGAAAGTTGTTAGAAGCAGTGAAAAGTTTTTATCGAGGATGTAAGGCATGTGTACGTGTAGGAAGAGAGGAAAGTGATTGGTTCTCAGTGAATGTAGGTTTGCGGCAGGGGTGTGTGATGTCTCCATGGTTGTTTAATTTGTTTATGGATGGGGTTGTTAGGGAGGTGAATGCAAGAGTTTTGGAGAGAGGGGCAAGTATGCAGTCTGTTGTGGATGAGAGGGCTTGGGAAGTGAGTCAGTTATTGTTCGCTGATGATACAGAGCTGGTGGCTGATTCGGGTGAGAAACTGCAGATGGTGACTGAGTTTGGTAAAGTGTGTGAAAGAAGAAAACTGAGAGTAAATGTGAATAAGAGCAAGGTTATTAGACAGAGTAGGGCTGAGGGACAAGTCAATTGGGAGGTAAGTTTGAATGGAGCAAAACTGGAGGAAGTAAAGTGGATTTAGCAGCAGATGGAACCATGGAAGCGGAAGTGGATCATAGGGAGGGGGAGGGGGCGAAAATTCTGGGAGGGTTGAAAAATGTGTGGAAGGCGAGAACGTTATCTCAGAAAGCAAAAATGGGTATGATTGAAGAAATAGTGGTTCCACCCATGTTGTATGGTTGCGAGGCGTGGGCTATAGATAGAGTTGTGAGCAGGAGGATGGATGTGTTGGAAATGAGATGTATGAGGACAACATATGGTGTGAGGTGGTTTGATCGAGTAAGTAATGAAAGCTAAGAGAGATGTGTGGTAATAAAGAGTGTGGTTGAGAGAGCAGAAGAGGGTGTTTTGAAATGGTTTGGTCACATGGAGAGAATGAGTGAGGAAAAATTGACCAAGAGGATATATGTGTCAGAGGTGGAGGGAACGAAGAGAAGTTTGAGACCAAATTGGAGGTGGAAGGATGGAGTGAAAAAGATTTTGAGCGATCAGGGCCTGAACATGCAGGAAGGTGAAAGGCGTGAAAGGAATAGAGTGAATTGGAACGATGTGGTATACCGGGGTCGATGTGCTGTCAATGGATTGAACCAGGGCATGTGAAGCCATGGGGTAAACCATGGAAAGTTTTGTGGGGCTTAGATGTGGAAAGGGAGCAGTGGTTTCGATGCATTACACATGACAGCTAGAGACTGAGTGTGAACTAATGTGGCCTTTGTTGTCTTTTCCTAGCGCTACCTCGCGTGCCTGCTGGGGGAAGGGGGGGTGCCATTTCATGTGTGGCGTGGTGGCGACGGAAATGGATGAAGGCAGCAAGTATGAATATGTCCATGTTTACATATCTATATGTCTATAATATATATGTATGTATACATTGAAAGGTATATGTATGTATATGTGCGTGTATGGGCGTTTATGTATATACATGTGTATGTGGGTGGGTCGTGGCCATTCTTTCGCCTGCTTCCTTGCGCTACCTCGCTGACGCGGGAGACGGCGACAAATGTATAATAAATATAAATGTATATTCAAAAGCGGTTGGTCGCTCATCCCTGCGTCGAGAACAGACCCCCTGAAGGAAGCATGATGAGGGGGGGGGCTATCAACAGGAGGGGGCCACTAACGGGTTATAAACAGGAGGGGACTAACAACGGGAGGGCTATCATTACGAGGGGTCCATCAACGGGAGAGCCAGTCCTGTGACGGTCACCAACGGGAGGACGATCAAACAGGAAGGCCATCAACAGAGGGACTATCAACGGGAGAGCCGTTAACAGGACGACAGCCAACGGGAGAGTCATTAACGGGAGGACCATCAACTGGATAGCCATCAACAGGAGGTCCAGTAACAGGATGGGCTGAAAACAGGAGAGCCGCCAACAGGAATGTTACCCACGTTCGTGGGTGGGTCGTAGAATAACGGTAGTAGGATAAGCAACAGGTGACTTCCATTAACGGGACGACCACTGACGTGAGGGCAACCAACAGGAGGACTGCCATGAACGGGAGGACCAGTAACGGGAGAGACCACCAACAGAAGGACCATTCAACGGGAGGACCATCAACAGGAGACATCAGCAACGGGAGAGTCCACCAACAGAAGGACCATTCAACGGGAGGACCATCAACAGGAGACATCAGCAACGGGAGAGTCCACCAACAGAAGGACCATTCAACGGGAGGACCATCAACAGGAGACACCAGCAACAGGAGAGACCACCAACAGCAACAGTAACGGGAAGGCCAACAACAGGACGACAACAGGTGGAGCTGTGGTTCCCAAAACCGTTGTGACGGCTCATTCCAACCTCTCCTACGTCACCGTGACGCCCCATTCCAACCTCTCTTACGTCACCGTGACGCCCCATTCCAACCTCTCTTACGTCACCGTGACGCCCCATTCCAACCTCTCACTACGTCACCGTGACGCCCCATTCCAACCTCTCACTACGTCACCGTGACGCCCCATTCCAACCTCTCCTACGTCACCGTGACGCCCCATTCCAACCTCTCACTACGTCACCGTGACGCCCCATTCCAACCTCTCCTACGTCACCGTGACGCCCCATTCCAACCTCTCCTACGTCACCGTGACGCCCCATTCCAACCTCTCCTACGTCACCGTGACGCCCCATTCCAACCTCTCACTACGTCACCGTGACGCCCCATTCCAACCTCTCCTACGTCACCGTGACGCCCCATTCCAACCTCTCCTACGTCACCGTGACGCCCCATTCCAACCTCTCCTACGTCACCGTGACGCCCCATTCCAACCTCTCTTACGTCACCGTGACGCCCCATTCCAACCTCTCCTACGTCACCGTGACGCCCCATTCCAACCTCTCTTACGTCACCGTGACGCCCCATTCCAACCTCTCACTACGTCACCGTGACGCCCCATTCCAACCTCTCCTACGTCACCGTGATGCCCCATTCCAACCTCTCACTACGTCACCGTGACGCCCCATTCCAACCTCTCCTACGTCACCGTGATGCCCCATTCCAACCTCTCACTACGTCACCGTGACGCCCCATTCCAACCTCTCCTACGTCACCGTGACGCCCCATTCCAACCTCTCACTACGTCACCGTGACGCCCCATTCCAACCTCTCCTACGTCACCGTGACGCCCCATTCCAACCTCTCCTACGTCACCGTGATGCCCCATTCCAACCTCTCACTACGTCACCGTGACGCCCCATTCCAACCTCTCCTACGTCACCGTGATGCCCCATTCCAACCTCTCACTACGTCACCGTGACGCCCCATTCCAACCTCTCCTACGTCACCGTGACGCCCCATTCCAACCTCTCACTACGTCACCGTGACGCCCCATTCCAACCTCTCACTACGTCACCGTGACGCCCCATTCCAACCTCTCACTACGTCACCGTGACGCCCCATTCCAACCTCTCCTACGTCACCGTGACGCCCCATTCCAACCTCTCCTACGTCACCGTGATGCCCCATTCCAACCTCTCACTACGTCACCGTGACGCCCAGGTGGACCCACCAACGGGAGGGTTATCAACAGGTGGGGCCCACCAACGGGAGGGTTATCAACAGGTGGGGCCCACCAACGGGAGGGTTATCAACAGGTGGGGCCCACCAACGGGAGGGTTATCAACAGGTGGGGCCCACCAACGGGAGGGTTATCAACAGGTGGGGCCCACCAACGGGAGGGTTATCAACAGGTGGGGCCCACCAACGGGAGGGTTATCAACAGGTGGGGCCCACCAACGGGAGGGTTATCAACAGGTGGGGCCCACCAACGGGAGGGTTATCAACAGGTGGACCCCACCAACGGGAGGGTTATCAACAGGTGGGGCCCACCAACGGGAGGGTTATCAACAGGTGGGGCCCACCAACGGGAGGGTTATCAACAGGTGGGGCCCACCAACGGGAGGGTTATCAACAGGTGGGGCCCACCAACGGGAGGGTTATCAACAGGTGGGACCCACCAACGGGAGGGTTATCAACAGGTGGGGCCCACCAACGGGAGGGTTATCAACAGGGTGGACCCACCAACGGGAGGGTTATCAACAGGTGGGGCCCACCAACGGGAGGGTTATCAACAGGTGGGGCCCACCAACGGGAGGGTTATCAACAGGTGGGGCCCACCAACGGGTGGGGTATCAACAGGTGGGGCCCACCAACGGGAGGATTAACAACAGGTGGGGCTCACCAACGGGAGGGTTATCAACAGGTGGGGCCCACCAACGGGAGGATTAACAACAGGTGGGGCTCACCAACGGGAGGGTTATGAACAGGAGTGGCCTACCAACGGGAGGGCTATCAACAGGTTGGGCCCACCAACGGGAGGGTTATCAACAGGAGTGGCCTACCAACGGGAGGGGTATTACAAGTGGGGCCCACCAACGGTTGGGTTATCAACAGGAGTGGCTCACCAACGGGAGGGGTATTACAAGTGGGGCCCACCAACGGATGGGTTATCAACAGGTGGGGCCCACCAACGGGAGGGCTATCAACAGGAGGAGCCACCAACAGGAGGGCCATCAACGGGGTCTACACTGGTCAGATCCCATCAGACTCACATGAGCAGCAGCCAGCATTTTACAGAACCTTACTGTACAAACATGATCTAGCCTAGCCGTTAGCGTTCCCGTCTACCACGCAAAAGTTCCTGGGTTCGAATCCTTGCTGTTTGAAAGGGTATCATGTGATCTATGAAAGTGAGCGTTCATATGCACTATATTCGTGCAGTAAGGTTCTATAAAATACTAGCTACTGTCACCGTGAGCCTGATGGGATTTGACTGGTGTAGACCCCGTTGCTCATGGATGTAAGACGAAGGGGATTCGATGACTTGTAATCGAATAGTCATTTCTCTATCAGGGGGTGATCATAGCCTAGCCTAACGTTAGCGTTCCCGTCTACCACGCAAAAGTTCCTGGGTTCGAATCCTGGCCGTTGGAGGGTATCATTGGTGATGTATACGTTTGTGCATGCATACATATGTAAATTTACATACGTAT
>NC_092240.1:47053528-47073528 GCF_036320965.1 Panulirus ornatus | reverse complement strand
AAGGTAAGGTCCCAGACCCAGCTGTGGGGGTAGAAGACCTTCCAAACCATCGTAAGGTATACGTAAATAAGGTAAGGTCCCAGACCCAGCTGTGGGAGGTAGAAGACCTTCCACACCGTCGTAAGGTATACGTAAGGTAAGGTAAGGTCCCAGACCCAGCTGTGGGAGGTAGAAGACCTTCCAAACCATCGTAAGGTATACGTAAGGTAAGGTAAGGTCCCAGACCCAGCTGTGGGAGGTAGAAGACCTTCCAAACCATCGTAAGGTATACGTAAGGTAAGGTAAGGTCCCAGACCCAGCTGTGGGAGGTAGGAGACCTCCCACACCATCGTAAGGTATACGTAAGGTAAGGTAAGGTCCCAGACCCAGCTGTGGGAGGTAGAAGACCTTCCACACCATCGTAAAGTATACGTAAGGTAAGGTAAGGTCCCAGACCCAGCTGTGGGGGGTAGAAGACCTTCCAAACCATCGTAAAGTATACGTAAGGTAAGGTAAGGTCCCAGACCCAGCTGTGGGGGTAGAAGACCTCCCAAACCATCATAAGGTATACGTAAGGTAAGGTAAGGTCCCAGACCCAGCTGTGGGGGTAGAAGACCTTCCAAACCATCATAAGGCATACGTAAGGTAAGGTAAGGTCCCAGACCCAGCTGTGGGAGGGAGAAGACCTTCCACACCGTCGTAAGGTATACGTAAGGTAAGGTAAGGTCCCAGACACAGCTGTGGGGGTAGAAGACCTCCTACACCATCGAAAAGTATACGTAAGGTAAGGTAAGGTCCCAGACCCAGCTGTGGGGGAAGAGGACCTCCCACACCATCGTAAAGTATACGTAAGGTAAGGTAAGGTCCCAGACCCAGCTGTGGGGGGTAGAAGACCTCCCAAACCATCGTAAGGTATATGTAAGGTAAGGTAAGGTCCCAGACCCAGCTGTGGGGGGTAGAAGACCTCCCACACCATCGTAAGGTATACGTAAAGTAAGGTAAGGTCCCAGACCCAGCTGTGGGAGGTAGCAGAACTCCCACACCATCGTAAGATAAACGTAAGGTAAGGTAAGGTACCAGACCCAGCTGTGGGGGTAGAAGACCTCCCAAACCATCGTAAGGTATATGTAAGGTAAGGTCAGGTACCAGACCCAGCTGTGAGGGTAGAAGACCTTCCAAACCATCGTAAAGTATACGTAAGGTAAGGTAAGGTCCCAGACCCAGCTGTGGGAGGTAGAAGACCTTCCACACCATCGTAAGGTATACGTAAGGTAAGGTAAGGTCCCAGACCCAGCTGTGGGGGGTAGAAGACCTCCCAAACCATCGTAAGGTATATGTAAGGTAAGGTAAGGTCCCAGACCCAGCTGTGGGAGGGAGAAGACCTTCCACACCGTCGTAAGGTATACGCAAGGTAAGGTAAGGTCCCAGACCCAGCTGTGGGAGGTAGCAGAACTCCCACACCATCGTAAGATAAACGTAAGGTAAGGTAAGGTCCCAGACCCAGCTGTGGGAGGTAGAGGACCTCCCAAACCATCATAAGGCATACTTAAGGTAAGGTTAGCTGTTCCAAGAGAAAATATAATTACGATCTCCACACAAGATCCCCAGCTTTTGGGTAGCAGACACTGAGTTAACCTAAGATATGTATAGTTCCCAGCATATATATATATATATATATATATATATATATATATATATATATATATATATATATATATATATATATATATATATATATATATATATTCCTATGAGTCCACGGGGAAAATGAAACACGATAAGTTCCCAAGTGCACTTTCGTGCAATAATCACATCATCACGGGAGATAAAACCTCTCTCTCTCTCTCTCTCTCTCTCTCTCTCTCTCTCTCTCTCTCTCTCTCTCTCTCTCTCTCTCTCTCTCTCTCTCTTTCTTTCCGAAGCAAGAGTGTCAACGCAGCGCCTGCGCGGAAGATCACAAGAGCTCGAGTCAAGAGCGAGAGGGAGAGAGAAGTGAAGCACAGACGAGCGACTTCCGTGGGAATCCGTAAGATCAGAGGAGGTTGAAGAGGTCACTAGATTGAGAGAGAGAGAGAGAGAGAGAGAGAGAGAGAGAGAGAGAGAGAGAGAGAGAGAGAGAGAGAGAGAGAGAGAGAGAGAGAGAGAGAGAGAGAGAGAGAGAGAGAGGGAAGGAGGGAAGGAAGGAAGGAGGGAGGGAGGGAGGGAGGGAGGGAGAGAGGAGAGAGTTAGGGAGAGAGAGAGAGAGAGAGAGAGAGAGAGAGAGAGAGAGAGAGAGAGAGAGAGAGAGAGAGAGAGAGAGAGGGAAGGAGGGAAGGAGGGAGGGAGGGAGGGAGGGAGGGAGAGGGGAGAGAGTTAGGGAGAGAGAGAGAGAGAGAGAGAGAGAGAGAGAGAGAGAGAGAGAGAGAGAGAGAGAGAGAGAGAGAGAGAGAGAGAGAGAGTACAGCAACCTACATGATTCCCGGACTAGTTAAAAACCAAAAAAATCAAAACACAGCAGATGAAACGATGTGAATCCATCTCGCTCTAGAAAAAGCGAAGGTCGAGCTACGATCCAACACAGGTACTCAATCCTCATCAAAGGTTCCGATACATTTTATCTCTCACAGTCTTCACTCCGTGGTGATGCGTCTGGTCTGACTCATAGTGTTGGATACAAACTCGCTGGACAACCTTGTTTTATTTCTTTTTTACCTCGAATGAGGCGACGTACTTTGCCTTCCACAGGATTGTTAACATGTGGAACGACTTCTCAGTGTGGTTGAAGACAGTGCTACAGATACGTTTAAGGTTAGATCAGATAACCTACCCCTTAGTCACAATGACACTTGGCAGGCTACTGTCAAAGAATTATCTATCTATCTATCTGTCTAATCATCTATCTAAATATACATATATTTATATTATTCATTTATTTTGCTTTGTCGCTGTCTCCCGCGTTTGCTAGTTAGCGCAAGGAAACAGACGAAAGAATGGCCCAACCCACCCACATACACATGTATATACATACACGTTCACACACGCACATATACATACCTATATATCTTAACGTATACATGTATATATATATATATATATATATATATATATATATATATATATATATATATATATATATATATATATACACATAGACATGTACATATATACACATGTACATAATTCATACTGTCTGCCTTTATTCATTCTCATCGCCACCCCGCCACATATAAAATAACAGCCCCCTCCCCTTCATGTTTGCGAGGTAGCGCTGGGAAAAGACAACAAAGGCCCCATTCGTTCACACTCAGTCTCTAGCTGTCGTGTAATAATACACCGAAACCACAGCTCCCTTTCCACATCCAGGCCCCACAGAACTTTCCATGGTTTACCCCAGACGCTTCACATGCCCTGGTTTAGTCCATTGACAGCACGTCAACCCCAGTATGCCACATTGTTCCAGTTCACTCTATTCCTTGCCCGCCTTTCACCCTCCTGCATGTTCAGGCCCCGATCACTCAAAATCTTTTTCACTCCATCTTTCCACCTTCAATTTGGTCTCCCACTTCTCCTCGTTCCCTCCACCACTGACACATATATCCTCTTGGTCAATCTTTCCTCACTCATTCTCTCCATGTGACCAAACCATTTCAAAACACCCTCTTCTGCTCTCTCAACCACACTCTTTTCATTACCACACATCTCTCTTACCCATTCATTACTTACTTGATCAAACCACCTCACACCACATATTGTCCTCAAACATCTCATTTCCGGCACATTCACCCTCCTCCGCACAACTTTATCTATAGCCCACGCCTCGCAACCATATAACATTGTTGGAACCACTATTCCTTCAAACATACCCATTTTTCATTTTTCAAGATAACGTTCTCGACTTCCACACATTTTTCAACGCTCCCAAAACTTTCGCCCCCTCCCCCACCCTATGATTCGCTTCCACTTCCATGGTTCCATCCGCTGTCAAATCCACTCTCAGATATCTAAAACACTTCACTTCCTCCAGTTTCTCTCCATTCAAACTTACCTCCCAATTGACTTGACCCTCAACCCTACTGTACCTAATAACCTTGTTCTTATTCAAATTTACTCCCAGCTTCTGCAGTTTCTCACACGAATCTGCCACCAGAGCTGTATCATCAGTGAACAACAACTGACTCACTTCCCTAGCTCTCTCATCCACAACAGACTGCATACTTGCCCCTCTTTCCAAAACTCTTGCATTCACCTCCCTAACAACCCCATCCATAAACAAATTAAACAACCATGGAGACATCACACACCCCTGCCGCAAACCAACATTCACTGAGAACCAATCACTTTCCTCTCTTCCTACACGTACACGATGCCTTACATCCTCGATAAAAACTTTTCACTGCTTCTAACAACTTGCCTCCCACACCATATATTCTTAATACCTTCCACAGAGCATCTCTATCAACTCTATCATATGCCTTCTCCAGATCCATAAATGCTACATACAAATCGATTTGCTTTTCTAAGTATTTCTCACATACATTCTTCAATGCAAACACCTGCTCCACACATCCTCTACCACTTCTGAAACCACACTGCTCTTCCAAAATCTGATGCTCTGTACATACCTTCACCCTCTCAATCAATACCCTCCCATATAATTTACCAGGAATACTCAACAAACTTATACCTCTGTAATTTGAGCACTCACTCTTATCCCCTTTGCCTTTGTACAATGGCACTATGCACGCATTCCGCCAATCCTCAGGCACCTCACCATTTCAAGCTAGAAGTTTTCAGTTATCTAAATTGTTTCTTACACTTTTCATATGTATATATATGTATGTGTGTGTGTGTGTGTGTGTATATGTGCGTATGTATGTGTGTGTGTATGTGTATATGTATATATATATATATTATCCCTGGGGATAGGGGTGAAAGAATACTTCCCACGCATTCCTCGCGTGTCGTAGAAAGCGACTAGAGGGGACGGGAGCGGGGGGCCAGAAATCCTCCCCTCCTTGTATTTTTTAACTTTCTAAAATGGGAAACAGAAGATATATATATATACATATATATATATATATATATATATATATATATATATATATATATATATATATATATATATATATATATATAATATATATATATATATATATATATATATATATATATATATATATATATATATATATATATATATATATATATATATATATATATATTCTAACTCTTATCACACTAATCTGTGAGTTTGCGATATTTTTCACCATCACAAACAACCTCCAAAAAGACCCAATGGTCTGTTGGAAGACCTTCGTACCCCCTTTGTACACGGAAGAAAACGGGAGTATGTAATGTTCTCCTCAAAGGCGGTTCAGTAGATGTGGCAACGCCGCAATGATAGTTAAGGTGCCCCAATTGGGAGAAGGTAGGAGGGGGGGGGGGTTAAATTGGGAAACGACCCTCCCAAACAACATATAGCATAAATATGTGTTTTTTTAATCTCAATATTCCACATTGTTCCACCTGACTCTATTCTGTGCACGCCTCTCACCCTCCTGCATGTTCAGGCCCCGATCGCTCAAAATCTTTTTCACTCCATCTTTCCACCTCCAATTTGGTCTCCCTCTTCTCCTCGTTCCCTCCACCTCTGACACATATATCCTCTTAGTCAATCTTTCCTCACTCATTCTCTCCATGTGACCAAACCATTTCAATACACCCTCTTCTGCTCTCTCAACCACACTCTTTTTATTTCCACACATCTCTCTTACCCTTACGTTACTTACTCGATCAAACCACCTCACACCACACATTGTCCTCAAACATCTCATTTCCAGCACATCCATCCTCCTGCGCACAACTCTATCCATAGCCTACGCCTCACAACCATATAACATTGTTGGGAGAAGAGATAGGTATATGGGGGGTGCTTACAGGGAAGAGTGGAAATTATTGGGAGATGTACAAGAGAAAGCGACAAGAGGTCAAGAGGAAGATGTAAGGGTTGAAAAAGAGAGCAAATGAGAGTCTGGGTGAGAGAGTATCATTAAACTTTAGGGAAAATTAAAAGATGTTTTGGAAGGAGGTAAATAAAGTGCGTAAGACAAGAGAACAAATGGGAGCATTGGTGAAGGGGGCAAAGGGGGAAGTGGCAACAAGTGATAATGATGTGAGAAGGAGATGGAGTGAGTATTTTGAAGGTTTGTTGAATGTGTTTGATAATAGAGTGGCAGATGTAGGATGTTTGGGTCGGGGTGTATGCGAAGTGACAGAGCTATGGAAAGTGGTTTGTTGAAGAGAAAAGGGGTAATGAAAGCCTTACGTAAGATGAGATGTGGTAAGGATGCTAGAGTGGATGGTATTGCAGATGAATCTATTAAGAAAGCGGATGACTGTGTTGTTGACTGGTTGGTAAGGATATTCAGTGTATGCATGGTTCATGGTGAAGTGCCTGAGGATTGGCGGAATGCCTGCATAGTGCCATTGTACAAAGGCATAGGGGATAAGAGTGAGTGCTCAAATTACAGAGGTATAAGTTTGTTGAGTATTCCTGGTAAATTATATGGGAGGGTATTGATTGAGAGAGTGAAGGCATGTCCAGAGCATCAGATTGGGGAAGAGCAGTGTGGTTTCAGAAGTGGTAGAGGATGTGTGGATCAGGTGCTTGCTTTAAATAATGTATGAGAATATGTTTAGACACAGATGGATCTGTATGTGGCATTTATTGATCTGAAGAAGGCATATGATATGGTTAATAGTGATGCCTTGTGGAAGGTCTTAAGAATATATTGCGTGAGAGGATGGATGCTAGGAGAGAGAAGCTTTTATCAAGGGTATGAAATTGTGTCCGAGCAAGAAGAGAAGAGAGTAGATGGTCTGCGGCAGGGGTGTGTAACCCCATGATGGCCATTCACTTTGTTTATGGAAGGGTTGGTAGGGAGGTAAATGCAAGAGTCTTCCAGAGTAGGGATGAGAGGGCCAGGGAAGTGAGTCAGTTGTTGTTCGCCGATGATACAGCGCAGGTGACAGATTTGAATGAGAAACTGCAGAAGTTAGTGACTGAGTTTGGATGAGTGTGTGATAGGAGGAAGTTGAAAGTAAATACAAGTAAAAGCCAGGTTGTTAGGTTATGCAGCGCTAAGGGACAGGTGAGCTGGGGTGTGGGTTTAAGTGGAGAAAAATTGGAAGAATGGAGTGATTTAGATACCTGGAATGGAATAGGCAGCGAATGGAACCATGGAAGCGGAAGTCATAGGGTGGGTGAGGTGGCGAAAAAGTTCTGGAAGCACCAAAGAACGTGTGGATAGAAATATTGCTAACTAGGAAGGCAACAATATAACATGGATGAGAAACATGGGCTATAAATGAAGACGTGCGGAGCTGGGTGATGTGTTAGGTGCCGTAATATAAAAGTGTGATTGAGAGAGCAGAAGATGGTGTGTTGAAATGGTTTGGTTCGCGCACATGAGGGGGGAGGGGCTTGTTATTTCATGTGTGGCGGGGTGGCGATGGGAATGAATAAAGGCAGACAGTATGTAGTATGTACATGTGCATATATCTATATGTTTGTGTGTATATATATATGTATACGTTGAGATGTATAGTTATGTATATTTGCGCGTGTGAACGTGGATGTATATACATATGTATGTGGGTGGGTTGGGCCACTCTTTCGTCTGTTTGCTTGCGCTACCTCGCTAACGCGGGAGACAGCGACAAAGTATAAATAAATATATATATATATATATATATATATATATATATATATATATATATATATATATATATATATATATATATATGTAGAATCTTCAGTTCACAATAACCACTGGATAGAGAAAATAAAAACAGTGAGTACTTCCGTTTATTAGATTCTGTTTGAGGATGTAATAAACGAAAGTACTCACCATTTCTACTGTCTCTTTCCAGTCGTGATTGTTGCATATATATATATATATATATATATATATATATATATATATATATATATATATCCCTGGGTGGGGATAGGGGAGAAAGAATACTTGCCACGTATTCCCTGCGTGTCGTAGAAGGCGACTAAAAGGGAAGGGAGCGGGGGGCTGGAAATCCTCCCCTCTCGTTTTTTTTTTTTTTAATTTTCCAAAAGAAGGAACAGAGAAGAGGTCCAGGTGAGGATATTCCCTCAAAGGCCCAGTCCTCTGTTCTTAACGCTACCTCGCTATCGCGGGAAATAGCGAATAGTATGTTATATATATATATATATATATATATATATATATATATATATATATATATATATATATATATATATATGCGTGTGTGTGTGTGTGTGTGTGTGTGTGTGTTTAAATGAGCAGAATCGTAGGTTTAAAAGCTGAGACATTTCAAAAGGGCAGTCCAAACAGGAGGAAGGAATGGGGAGGAGGAGGAAGAGGAGGAGGAGGAGGAAGAGGAGGAGGAGGAGGAAGAGGAGGAGGAGGAGGAGGAGGAGGAGGAGGAAGAGGTAGGGAGGTAGGTAGGTTGGCTGTTCCCTGTCCACAGAGATGGATCAATCCCACACGTACCATGTTGTATCACACGCGCTCGGGGTCTTCAAGTATTCCTCTTTGAAACACCCTCTTATTTACTCTTTATTGACTCTAGAGGACAATAATGTAGACTACAGATGATAATTAATGCATCTTGACATTTATAATAATCTCCGTGTTTTCGGGAGGTCACGTCCGTGCACTGTGGTTGTCTGTAACATCCCAGTTCACACATCACAATGACCTTTTAGCGATGGATGTCTGTGGTACATGTTGCTTGCCTCGGGGGTGAAAGGGGAGGGTGTGGGTGTTGTTTCATATGTCTCCACTCCCTCACTCTTCACTCCCCCTTCCTCCCCAGATGGGCTATCTTGCGTGTGACAGTGGCGCTCCCACACAGGGAGGAGAAACGTGCCTCTCATTGTAAGGCCGCGCGGGCGGAGAGGAGGAGGAGGAGGAGGAGGTCATCGCCATACACCAATCTCTGTGTCTGGCGTCGATGCCTTTCACAAGTGACGGTCCCCCCCCCTCACAGTGGGTCCCTCATTTATGAGTGGTTGGTCGTGGTGAGGATGTCCGCCTCATGATGAGGGGAGGGGAGTCATGCCTCACCTCACTGTGCTAGCCAGGACCCACGAGCAAAACCTCCCACCTCCTCCCTCCCTCCCTCACTCCATCCCCAGCTGGGACCTTTGACCCATTCCTTCCTACTTGAGTGGACCTTCCCCTGCTGGCGCAAGGCAAAGAACAGGGAGAATCTATCTATCTATATATCTATCTATCTATCTGTCTATCTGTCTATCTATCTATCTATCTGTCTATCTATCTATCTACCCATCTATCTAGCTATCAATCTATCTATCCATTTATGTATCTATCTATCTATCTATCTATCTATATATCTATCTATCCATCTATCTATCTATCTATAGATCTATAGATCGAGAGAGAGAGAGAGAGAGAGAGAGAGAGAGAGAGAGAGAGAGAGAGAGAGAGAGAGAGAGAGAGAGAGAGAGAGGGTTGGGGTGGGTCGTACAACCCCAAGCCATGACGGAGGAGGTGGTGGGGTCGTGTGGGGTTGAGGTCACCATCTCAAAGCCAGGGTTGCGAACGGCGCGGGGGGTGAGTTGGGTTCTCTTGGGACGAACGGCTGGGGTTGGTTGGGGTCTCAGACCACACTTGGTCTCACAAGACCAACACCAACGAACCACCCCCACATTTACGGCAGGTCCCACCCATGTTACCACAGGCCAGGCCAGGCCAGGCCAGCACAACACCGACCACACGGTGGACACGTATACCACGGCCCTCACCCACTGTACTGCTGTGTGTGTGTGTGTGTATACAACCCTCCTCCTCCTCCTCCCAGGTGTGTGTGTATATACAACCCTCCTCCTCCTCCTCCTCCTCCTCCTCCCAGGTGTGTGTGTATATACAACCCTCCTCCTCCTCCTCCTCCTCCTCCTCCCAGGTGTGTGTGTGTATACAACAACCCTCCTCCTCCTCCTCCTCCTCCTCCCAGGTGTGTGTGTGTATACAACCCTCCTCCTCCTCCTCCTCCTCCTCCCAGGTGTGTGTGTATATACAACCCTCCTCCTCCTCCTCCTCCTCCTCACAGGTGTGTGTGTGTATACAACAACCCTCCTCCTCCCAGGTGTGTGTGTGTATACAACCCTCCTCCTCCTCCTCCTCCTCCTCCCAGGTGTGTGTGGTGTATACAACCCTCCTCCTCCTCCTCCTCCTCCTCCCAGGTGTGTGTGTGTATACAACCCTCCTCCTCCTCCTCCTCCTCCTCCTCCTCCCAGGTGTGTGTGTGTATACAACCCTCCTCCTCCTCCTCCTCCTCCACCTCCTCCTCCCAGGTGTGTGTGTGTATACAATCCTCCTCCTCCTCCTCCTCCTCCTCCCAGGTGTGTGTGTGTATACAATCCTCCTCCTCCTCCTCCTCCTCCTCCTCCCAGGTGTGTGTGTGTATACAATCCTCCTCCTCCTCCTCCTCCTCCTCCTCCCAGGTGTGTGTGTGTATACAATCCTCCTCCTCCTCCTCCTCCTCCCAGGTGTGTGTGTGTATACAACCCTCCTCCTCCTCCTCCTCCTCCTCCCAGGTGTGTGTGTGTATACAACCCTCCCTCCTCCTCGGTGTGTGTGTGTATACAACCCTCCTCCTCCTCCTCCTCCTCCTCCTCCCAGGTGTGTGTGTATATACAACCCTCCTCCTCCTCCCAGGTGTGTGTGTGTATACAACCCTCCTCCTCCTCCTCCTCCTCCCAGGTGTGTGTGTGTATACAACCCTCCTCCTCCTCCTCCTCCTCTTCCTAGATATATGACCGACCATAGAGACACACGTCCCGCCCCCCCGCCATCTCGTGGAGGGAGGTCACTCCCTCCGCTCCATCCCATCCTCACGTGGCGCCCCGGGGCTGCATTCACTCAGGGTGATGGCCGATAAGGAGGAGGAGGAGGAGGAGGAGGAGGAGGAGGAGGAAGAAGAAAAGGAAAAAGGAGTGAGCCATTAACGCATTTAGAGCCACACACATGGACGTCTTCCATGACTGTCCACCCTCGAAGGTTCATTGGATTTCTCTAAAGATAAAGATAACTGACCTTCTCTAAAGATAACTGACCTTCTCTAAAGATAACAGACCTCTAAAGATAACTGGCCTTCTCTAAAGATAACTGACCTTCTCTAAAGATAACTGACCCTCTAAAGATAACTGACCTTCTCTAAAGATAACTGACCTTCTCTAAAGATAACTGACCTTCTCTAAAGATAACTGACCTTCTCTAAAGATAACTGACCTTCTCTAAAGATAACTGGCCTTCTCTAAAGATAACTGACCTTCTCTAAAGATAACTGACCTTCTCTAAAGATAACTGACCTTTTCTAAAGATAACTGACCTTCTCTAAAGATAACTGACCTTCTCTAAAGATAACTGACCTTCTCTAAAGATAACTGACCTCTAAAGATAACTGGCCTTCTCTAAAGATAACTGACCTTCTCTAAAGATAACTGACCTACTCTAAAGATAACTGGCCTTCTCTAAAGATAACTGACCTTCTCTAAAGATAACTGGCCTTCTCTAAAGATAACAGACCTCTAAAGATAACTGGCCTTCTCTAAAGATAACTGACCTTCTCTAAAGATAACTGACCTTCTCTAAAGATAACTGACCTTCTCTAAAGATAACTGACCTTCTCTAAAGATAACTGACCTTCTCTAAAGATAACTGGCCTTTTCTAAAGATAACTGACCTTCTCTAAAGATAACTGACCTTCTCTAAAGATAACTGACCTTCTCTAAAGATAACTGACCTCTAAAGATAACTGGCCTTCTCTAAAGATAACTGACCTTCTCTAAAGATAACTGACCTTCTCTAAAGATAACTGACCTTCTCTAAAGATAACTGACCTTCTCTAAAGATAACTGACCTCTAAAGATAACTGACCTTCTCTAAAGATAACTGACCTTCTCTAAAGATAACTGACCTTCTCTAAAGATAACTGGCCTTCTCTAAAGATAACTGACCTTCTCTAAAGATAACTGACCTCTAAAGATAACTGACATTCTCTAAAGATAACTGACATTCTCTAAAGATAACTGACCTTCTCTAAAGATAACTGACCTTCTCTAAAGATAACTGACCTCTAAAGATAACTGACATTCTCTAAAGATAACTGACCTTCTCTAAAGATAACTGACCTTCTCTAAAGATAACTGACCTTCTCTAAAGATAACCGACCTTCTCTAAAGATAACTGACCTTCTCTAAAGATAACTGACCTTCTCTAAAGATAACTGACCTTCTCTAAAGATAACTGACCTTCTCTAAAGATAACTGACCTTCTCTAAAGATAACTGACCTTCTCTAAAGATAACTGACCTCTAAAGATAACTGACCTTCTCTAAAGATAACTGACCTTCTCTAAAGATAACTGACCTTCTCTAAAGATAACTGACCTTCTCTAAAGATAACTGACCTTCTCTAAGGATAACTGACCTTTACTGAGCCAAGTTTTCGTCCTGAAGGGAAAGAAGAAGGGAAAAAGGGCTAGTCTAGACGCCCCATCCCCCCTTATATGTGGCACACACACACACACACACATACACACACACATACACACACACACACACACACACACACACACACACACACACACACACATACACACACACACACACACACACACACATACACACATACACACACACACACACACACACACACACACACACACACATACACACACACACACACACACACACACACACACATACACACACACACACACACACACACATACACACACACACATACACATACACACACACACACACACACACACACACACACACACATACACACACACACACACACACACACACACACACACACACACACATACACACACACACACATACACACACACATACACACACACACACACACACACACACACACACACACACACACACACTGACATGGGCGAAGGAAGAAATTAAAGAGGGTATGTGAACGCATCGGGACACGCACACGCCTCTGGACACTCCGGCCACTTCTGATGCACACAGAGAGACAGACTGGTGGAGGTGGGAAATGCTAAGATTCCCCTGGACACAATTAAGATTGACCTGGACACAATTAAGATTGACCTGGACACAATTAAGATTGACCTGGACACAATTAAGATTGACCTGGACACAATTAAGATTGACCTGGACACAATTAAGATTGACCTGGACACAATTAAGATTGACCTGGACACAATTAAGATTGACCTGGACACAATGAAGATTGACCTGGACACAATTAAGATTGACCTGAACACAATTAAGATTGACCTGGACACAATTAAGATTGACCTGGACACAATTAAGATTGACCTGGACACAATTAAGATTGACCTGGACACAATTAAGATTGACCTGGACACAATTAAGATTCTCCTGGACTCAATTAAGATTGACCTGGACACAATTAAGATTCCCCTGGACACAATTAAGATTGACCTGGACACAATTAAGAATGACCTGGACACAATTCAGATTGACCAGAACACAATTAAGATTGACCTGGACACACTTAAGATTGACCTGGACACACTTAAGATTGACCTGGACACAATTAAGATTGACCTGGACACAATTAAGATTGACCTGGGCACAATGAAGATTGACCTGGACACAATTAAGATTGACCTGAACACAATTAAGATTGACCTGGACACAATTAAGATTGACCTGGACACAATTAAGATTGACCTGGACACAATTAAGATTCTCCTGGACTCAATTAAGATTGACCTGGACACAATTAAGATTCCCCTGGACACAATTAAGATTGACCTGGACACAATTAAGAATGACCTGGACACAATTCAGATTGACCAGAACACAATTAAGATTGACCTGGACACACTTAAGATTGACCTGGACACACTTAAGATTGACCTGGACACAATTAAGATTGACCTGGACACAATTAAGATTGACCTGGGCACAATGAAGATTGACCTGGACACAATTAAGATTGACCTGAACACAATTAAGATTGACCTGGACACAATTAAGATTGACCTGGACACAATTAAGATTGACCTGGACACAATTAAGATTCTCCTGGACTCAATTAAGATTGACCTGGACACAATTAAGATTCCCCTGGACACAATTAAGATTGACCTGGACACAATTAAGAATGACCTGGACACAATTCAGATTGACCAGAACACAATTAAGATTGACCTGGACACACTTAAGATTGACCTGGACACACTTAAGATTGACCTGGACACAATTAAGATTGACCTGGACACAATTAAGATGGTAACGCATCAAAGATTGACAAGTGTGGAGTGCTGCTGGATGTGAAAACTGGCACAAATGGAGGTTTGATGAAGGGGAAAATAAAAATTCGGCAAAGATGGAGTTTTGTATTATTTGTATAATTATTTTCTGGGAAGGTTTCTGTGATATTTACAGTGAAGGAATATGAGAATGGGTAACTTCAGCTAATAGCTATGGAAGGATGGCTGTAATGAGGAGAAATGGGGTCCAGTAAAATGGGCACAAATGCGAAAGGTTTAGCTTAATAGGTAGACACTGCCGTCAGCCAACATCTTATTAAAGACACTGCAGCCAGCCAACATCTTATTAAAGACACTGCAGCAGCCAGCCAACATCTTATTAAAGACACTGCTGCCAGCCAACATCTTATTAAAGACACTGCAGCCAGCTAACATCTTATTAAAGACACTGCAGCTAGCCAACATCTTATTAAAGACACTGCAGCCAGCCAACAACTTATTAAAGACACTGCTGCCAGCCAACATCTTATTAAAGACACTGCAGCCAGCCAACATCTTATCAAAGACACTGCAGCAGCTAGCCAACATCTTATTAAAGACACTGCTGCCAGCCAACATCTTATTAAAGACACTGCAGCCAGCTAACATCTTATTAAAGACACTGCAGCTAGCCAACATCTTATTAAAGACACTGCAGCCAGCCAACATCTTATTAAAGACACTGCAGCCAGCCAACATCTTATTAAAGACACTACAGCAGCCAGCCAACATCTTATTAAAGACACTGCAGCCAGCCAACATCTTATTAAAGACACTGCCGTCAGCCAACATCTTATTAAAGACACTGCTGCCAGCCAGCATATTATCAAAGACACTGCAGCTAGCCAACATCTTATCAAAGACACTACAGCAGCCAGCCAACATCTTATTAAAGACACTGCAGCCAGCCAACATCTTATTAAAGACACTGCAGCTAGCCAACATCTTATTAAAGACACTGCTGCCAGCCAACATCTTATTAAAGACACTACAGCAGCCAGCCAACATCTTATTAAAGACACTGCAGCCAGCCAACATCTTATTAAAGACACTGCAGCAGCCAACATCTTATTAAAGACACTGTAGCCAGCCAACATCTTATTAAAGACACTGCAGCCAGCCAACATCTTATTAAAGACACTGCAGCCAGCCAACATCTTATTAAAGACACTGCTGCCAGCCAACATCTTATTAAAGACACTACAGCAGCCAGCCAACATCTTATTAAAGACACTGCTGCCAGCCAACATCTTATCAAAGACACTACAGCAGCCAGCCAACATCTTATGAAAGACACTGCAGCCAGCCAACATCTTATTAAAGACACTGCAGCCAGCCAACATCTTATTAAAGACACTGCAGCCAGCCAACATCTTATTAAAGACACTGCAGCTAGCCAACATCTTATTAAAGACACTACAGCAGCCAGCCACCATCTTATTAAAGACACTGCAGCCAGCCAACATCTTATTAAAGACACTGCCGTCAGCCAACATCTTATTAAAGACACTGCTGCCAGCCAGCATATTATCAAAGACACTGCAGCCAGCCAACATCTTATTAAAGACACTACAGCAGCCAGCCACCATCTTATTAAAGACACTGCTGCCAGCCAACATCTTATTAAAGACACTGCAGCCAGCCAACATCTTATTAAAGACACTGCAGCCAGCCAACATCTTATTAAAGACACTGCAGCTAGCCAACATCTTATTAAAGACACTACAGCAGCCAGCCAACATCTTATTAAAGACACTGCAGCCAGCCAACATCTTATTAAAGACACTGCAGCTAGCCAACATCTTATTAAAGACACTGCAGCTAGCCAACATCTTATCAAAGACACTGCAGCTAGCCAACATCTTATTAAAGACACTACAGCAGCCAGCCACCATCTTATTAAAGACACTGCAGCCAGCCAACATCTTATTAAAGACACTGCCGTCAGCCAACATCTTACTAAAGACACTGCTGCCAGCCAGCATTTTATCAAAGACACTGCAGCCAGCCAACATCTTATTAAAGACACTACAGCAGCCAGCCACCATCTTATTAAAGACACTGCTGCCAGCCAACATCTTATTAAAGACACTGCAGCCAGCCAACATCTTATTAAAGACACTGCAGCCAGCCAACGTCTTATTAAAGACACTGCAGATAGCCAACATCTTATCAAAGACACTACAGCAGCCAGCCAACATCTTATTAAAGACACTGCAGCCAGCCAACATCTTATTAAAGACACTGCAGCTAGCCAACATCTTATTAAAGACACTGCTGCCAGCCAACATCTTATTAAAGACACTACAGCAGCCAGCCAACATCTTATTAAAGACACTGCAGCCAGCCAACATCTTATTAAAGACTCTGCAGCCAGCCAACATCTCATTAAAGACACTGCAGCTGCTAGCCAACATCTTATTAAAGACACTGCAGCCAGCCAACATCTTATTAAAGACACTGCAGCAGCCAGCCAACATCTTATCAAAGACACTGCAGCCAGCCAACATCTTATTAAAGACACTGCAGCAGCCAGCCAACATCTTATTAAAGACACTGCAGCTGCTAGCCAACATCTTATTAAAGACACTGCAGCCAGCCAACATCTTATTAAAGACACTGCAGCCAGCCAACATCTTATTAAAGACACTGCAGCCAGCCAACATCTTATTAAAGACACATCAGCTGCTAGCCAACATCTTATTAAAGACACTGCAGCAGCCAGCCAACATCTTATTAAAGACACTGCAGCTGCTAGCCAACATCTTATTAAAGACACTGCAGCAGCCAGCCAACATCTTATTAAAGACACTGCAGCAGCCAGCCAACATCTTATTAAAGACACTGCAGCTGCTAGCCAACATCTTATTAAAGACACTGCAGCAGCCAGCCAACATCTTATTAAAGACACTGCAGCAGCCAGCCAACATCTTATCAAAGACACTGCAGCTGCTAGCCAACATCTTTACGACGGTCAGGTCGACTTTACACGACGGACGAGGAAGCTCCACATCATCGTATTCCAGAACGTGTTGGCACATACGACGGAGCAAGGCGACGCTGATTGGCTCGCGGCTCTGGTATGACGGTACGACGAAATCAACTCCGGAGCGTCGCAAAAGGTGGCCGTCGCAAAGGGGGGGGGGACCCCCTTTGCGATGCGACTTTACGACAGAAGATAACTGTTAACAATTACATATATCTTTCTTTCTTTCAAACTATTCGCCATTTCCCGTGTTAGCGAGGTAGCGTTAAGAACAGAGGACTGAGCCTCTGAGGGAATATCCTCACCTGGCCCCCTTCTCTGTTCCTTCTTTTGGAAAATTAAAAAAAAAAAACGAGAGGGGAGGATTTCCAGCCCCCCGCTCCCTCCCCTTTTAGTCGCCTTCTACGACACGCAGGGAATACGTGGGAAGTATTCTTTCTCCCCTATCCCCACTCAGGGATAATATATATATATATATATATATATATATATATATATATATATATATATATATATATATATATATATATATATATATATATATATATATATATATATATATATATATATATATATAGGGTTGAGGGTCAAGTCAATTGGGAGGTGAGTTTGAATGGAGAAAAACTGGAGGAAGTGAAGTGTTTTAGATATCTGGGAGTGGATCTGGCAGCGGATGGAACCATGGAAGCGGAAGTGGATCATAGGGTGGGGGAGGGGGCGAAAATTCTGGGGGCCTTGAAGAATGTGTGGAAGTCGAGAACATTATCTCGGAAAGCAAAAATGGGTATGTTTGAAGGAATAGTGGTTCCAACAATGTTGTATGGTTGCGAGGCGTGGGCTATGGATAGAGTTGTGCGCAGGAGGATGGATGTGCTGGAAATGAGTTGTTTGAGGACAATGTGTGGTGTGAGGTGGTTTGATCGAGTGAGTAACGTAAGGGTAAGAGAGATGTGTGGAAATAAAAAGAGCGTGGTTGAGAGAGCAGAAGAGGGTGTTTTGAAGTGGTTTGGGCACATGGAGAGAATGAGTGAGGAAAGATTGACCAAGAGGATATATGTGTCGGAGGTGGAGGGAACGAGGAGAAGAGGGAGACCAAATTGGAGGTGGAAAGATGGAGTGAAAAAGATTTTGTGTGATCGGGGCCTGAACATGCAGGAGGGTGAAAGGAGGGCAAGGAATAGAGTGAATTGGAGCGATGTGGTATACCGGGGTTGACGTGCTGTCAGTGGATTGAATCAAGGCATGTGAAGCGTCTGGGGTAAACCATGGAAAGCTGTGTAGGTATGTATATTTGCGTGTGTGGACGTATGTATATACATGTGTATGGGGGGGGTTGGGCCATTTCTTTCGTCTGTTTCCTTGCGCTACCTCGCAAACGCGGGAGACAGCGACAAAGTATAATAAAAAATAAAAAAAAAAAAAAAAAAAAAAAAATATATATATATATATATATATATATATATATATATATATATATATATATATATATATATATATATATATATATATATAATATCTATATTCATTTATTTTGCTTTGTCGCTGTCTCCCGCGTTTGCGAGGTAGCGCAAGGAAACAGACGAAAGAAATGGCCCAACCCACCCCCATACACAATGTACACACACACACGTCCACACACGCAAATATACATACCTATACATCTCAATGTACACATATATATATACACACACAGACACTTACATATATACCCATGCACATAATTCACACTGTCTGCCCCTATTCAATCCCATCGCCACCTCGCCACACATGGAATACCATCCCCCTCCCCCCGCATGTGCGCGGGGTAGCGCTAGGAAAAGACAACAAAGGCCCCATTCGTTCACACTCAGTCTCTAGCTGTCATGCAATAATGCCCGAAACCACAGCTCCCTTTCCACATCCAGGCCCCACACAACTTTCCATGGTTTACCCCAGACGCTTCACATGCCCTGATTCAATCCACTGACAGCACGTCAACCCCGGTATACCACATCGATCCAATTCACTCTATTCCTTGCACGCCTTTCACCCTCCTGCACGTTCAGGCCCCGATCACACAAAATCTTTTTCACTCCATCTTTCCACCTCCAATTTGGTCTCCCACTTCTCGTTTCCTCCACCTCCGACACATATATCCTCTTGGTCAATATATATATATATATATATATATATATATATATATATATATATATATATATATATATATATATATATATATAAGTTGCATATATTTCATCCCTTCATTTACGCCCTGGTCGCCGCGCTCAAGGGTCGTATTGCCGCATGCGACGATCGCCCCGACGGTGTAAAAGGGATGAAGTCGTAGTAAGTACGATACGGGACGATACGGGGCGATACGGGGCGATATACCGGACGATACGGGGCGATACGGGGTGATATACGGAACGATACGGGACGATATACGGAACGATACGGGGCGATACAGGGCGATATACGGGACGATACGGGGCGATATACGGGACGATATACGGGACGACACGTGACGATATACGGGTCGACGATACGGAGGCGCCGCCAAATTGGAGGAGGACGATATCCCCCCCTGCCCCACCCACCCACCCCCAAGCGGCCCCGTGGGGGGACGCCCCGCCACCCTTGGGAGATCGGGGCCTTTTCATCGCCCCGACAATTAGCCTCCTCCCAAGGGGATATCAGGTCCGGGGGGAATAATTGACGAA
>NC_092240.1:47036028-47048528 GCF_036320965.1 Panulirus ornatus | reverse complement strand
ATCCACTTCCGCTTCCATGGTTCCATCCGCTGCCAGATCCACTCCCACATATCTAAAACACTTCACTTCCTCCAGTTTTTCTCCATTCAAACTCACCTCCCAATTGAATTGACCCTCACCCCTACTGTACCTAATAACCTTGCTCTTATTCACATTTACTCTTAACTTTCTTCTTTCACACACTTTACCAAACTCAGTCACCAGCTTCTGCAGTTTCTCACATGAATCAGCCACCAGCGCTGTATCATCAGCGAACAACAACTGACTCACTTCCCAAGCTCTCTCATCCCCAACAGACTTCATACTTACCCCTGTTTCCAAAACTCTTGCATTCACCTCCCTAACAACCCCATCCATAAACAAATTAAACAACCATGGAGACATCACACACCCCTGCCGCAAACCTACATTCACTGAGAACCAATCACTTTCCTCTCTTCCTACACGTACACATGCCTTACATCCTCGAAAAAAATTTTCACTGCTTGTAACAACTTGCCTCCCACAACATATATTCTTAATACCTTCCACAGAGAGAGCATCTCTATCAACTCTATCATATATTCAAATTACAGAGGTATAAGTTTGTTGAGTATTCCTGGCAAATTATATGGGAGGGTATTGATTGAGAGGGTGAAGGCATGTACAGAGCATCAGATTGGGGAAGAGCAGTGTGGTTTCAGAAGTGGTAGAGGATGTGTGGATCAGGTGTTTGCTTTGAAGAATGTATGTGAGAAATACTTAGAAAAGCAAATGGATTTGTATGTAGCATTTATGGATCTGGAAAAGGCATATGATAGAGTTGATAGAGATGCTCTGTGGAAGGTATTAAGAATATATGGTGTGGGAGGAAAGTTGTTAGAAGCAGTGAAAAGTTTTTATCGAGGATGTAAGGCATGTGTACGTGTAGGAAGAGAGGAAAGTGATTGGTTCTCAGTGAATGTAGGTTTGCGGCAGGGGTGTGTGATTCCATGGTAGTTTAATTTGTTTATGGATGGGGTTGTTAGGGAGGTAAATGCAAGAGTTTTGGAAAGAGGGGCAAGTATGAAGTCTGTTGGGGATGAGAGAGCTTGGGAAGTGAGTCAGTTGTTGTTCGCTGATGATACAGCGCTGGTGGCTGATTCATGTGAGAAACTGCAGAAGCTGGTGACTAAGTTTGGTAAATTGTGTGGAAGAAGAAAGTTAAGAGTAAATGTGAATAAGAGCAAGGTTATTAGGTACAGTAGGGTTGAGGGTCAATTCAATTGGGAGGTGAGTTTGAATGGAGAAAAACTGGAGGAAGTGAAGTGTTTTAGATATCTGGGAGTGGATCTGGCAGCGGATGGAACCATGGAAGCGGAAGTGGATCATAGGGTGGGGGAGGGGGCGAAAATTCTGGGGGCCTTGAAGAATGTGTGGAAGTCGAGAACATTATCTCGGAAAGCAGAAATGGGTATGTTTGAAGGAATAGTGGTTCCAACAATGTTGTATGGTTGCGAGGCTTGGGCTATGGATAGAGTTGTGCGCAGGAGGATGGATGTGCTGGAAATGAGATGTTTGAGGACAATGTGTGGTGTGAGGTGGTTTGATCGAGTGAGTAACGTAAGGGTAAGAGAGATGTGTGGAAATAAAAAGAGCGTGGTTGAGAGAGCAGAAGAGGGTGTTTTGAAGTGGTTTGGGCACATGGAGAGGATGAGTGAGGAAAGATTGACCAAGAGGATATATGTGTCGGAGGTGGAGGGAACAAGGAGAAGAGGGAGACCAAATTGGAGGTGGAAAGATGGAGTGCAAAAGATTTTGTGTGATCGGGGCCTGAACATGCAGGAGGGTGAAAGGAGGGCAAGGAATAGAGTGAATTGGAGCGATGTGGTATACCGGGGTTGACGTGCTGTCAGTGGATTGAATCAAGGCATGTGAAGCGTCTGGGGTAAGCTATGGAAAGCTGTGTAGGTATGTATATTTGCGTGTGTGGACGTATGTATATACATGTGTATGGGGGGGGTTGGGCCATTTCTTTCGTCTGTTTCCTTGCGCTACCTCGCAAACGCGGGAGACAGCGACAAAGTATAATAGAAAATAAATAAAATAAAATATATATATATATATATATATATATATATATATATATATATATATATATATATATATATTTTTTTTTCTGCTTTGCCGCTGTCTCCCGCGTTTGCGAGGTAGCGCAAGGAAACAGACGAAAGAAATGGCCCAACCCACCCCCATACACATGTATATACATACGTCCACACACGCAAATATACATACCTACACAGCTTTCCATGGTTTACCCCAGACGCTTCACATGCCTTGATTCAATCCACTGACAGCACGTCAACCCCGGTATACCACATCGCTCCAATTTACTCTATTCCTTGCCCTCCTTTCACCCTCCTGCATGTTCAGGCCCCGATCACACAAAATCTTTTTCACTCCATCTTTCCACCTCCAATTTGGTCTCCCTCTTCTCCTCGTTCCCTCCACCTCCGACACATATATTCTCTTGGTCAATCTTTCCTCACTCATTCTCTCCATGTGCCCGAACCATTTCAAAACACCCTCTTCTGCTCTCTCAACCACGCTCTTTTTATTTCCACACACCTCTCTTACCCTTAAGTTACTTACTCGATCAAACCACCTCACACCACATATTGCCCTCAAACATTTCATTTCCAGCACATCCATCCTCCTGCGCACAACTCTATCCATAGCCCACGTCTCGCAACCATACAACATTGTTGGAACCACTATTCCTTCAAACATACCCATTTTTGCTTTCCGAGATAATGTTCTCGACTTCCACACATTCTTCAAGACTCCCAGAATTTTCGCCCCCTCCCCCACCCTATGATCCACTTCCGCTTCCATGGTTCCATCCGCTGCCAGATCCACTCCCAGATATCTAAAACACTTCACTTCCTCCAGTTTTTCTCCATTCAAACTCACCTCCCAATTGAATTGACCCTCAACCCTACTGTACCTAATAACCTTGCTCTTATTCACATTTACTCTTAACTTTCTTCTTTCACACACTTTACCAAACTCAGTCACCAGCTTCTGCAGTTTCTCACATGAATCAGCCACCAGCGCTGTATCATCAACGAACAACAACTGACTCACTTCCCAAGCTCTCTCATCCCCAACAGACTTCATACTTGCCCCTCTTTCCAAAACTCTTGCATTCACCTCCCTAACAACCCCATCCATAAACAAATTAAACAACCATGGAGACTTCACACACCCCTGCCGCAAACCTACATTCACTGAGAACCAATGACTTTCCTCTCTTCCTACACGTACACATGCCTTATATCCTCGATAAAAACTTTTCACTGCTTCTAACAACTTGCCTCCCACACCATATATTCTTAATACCTTCCACAGAGCATCTCTATCAACTCTATCATATGCCTTCTCCAGATCCATAAATGCTATATACAAATCCATTTGCTTTTCTAAGTATTTCTCACATACATTCTTCAAAGCAAACACCTGATCCACACATCCTCTACCACTTCTGAAACCACACTGCTCTTCCCCAATCTGATGCTCTGTACATGCCTTCACCCTCTCAATCAATACCCTCCCATATAATTTGCCAGGAATACTCAACAAACTTATACCTCTGTAATTTGAGCACTCACTCTTATCCCCTTTGCCTTTGTACAATGGCACTATGCACGCATTCCGCCAATCCACAGGCATCTCACCATGAGTCATACATACATTAAATAACCTTACCAACCAGTCAACAATACAGTCACCCCCTTTTTTAATAAATTCCACTGCAATACCATCCAAACCTGCCGCCTTGCCGGCTTTCATCTTCCGCAAAGCTTTTACTACCTCTTCTCTGTTTAACAAACCATTTTCCCTAACCCTCTCACTTTGCACACCACCTCGACCAAAACACCCTATATCTGCCAGTCTATCATCAAACACATTCAACAAACCTTCAAAATACTCACTCCATCTCCTTCTCACATCACCACTACTTGTTATCACCTCCCATTTGCGCCCTTCACTGAAGTTCCCATTTGCTCCCTTGTCTTACGCACTTTATTTACCTCCTTCCAGAACATCTTTTTATTCTCTCTAAAATTTAATGATACTCTCTCACCCCAACTCTCATTTCCCTTTTTTTCACCTCTTGCACCTTTCTCTTGACCTCCTGTCTCATTCTCTTATACATCTCCCACTCAATTGCATTTTTTCCCTACAAAAATCGTCAAAATGCCTCTCTCTTCTCTTTCACTAATACTCTAACTTCTTCATCCCACCACTCACTACCCTTTCTAATCAACCCACCTCCCACTCTTCTCATGCCACAAGCATCTTTTGCGCAATCCATCACTGATTCCCTAAATACATCCCATTCCTCCCCCACTCCCCTTACTTCCATTGTTCTCACCTTTTTCCATTTTGTACTCAGTCTCTCCTGGTACTTCCTCACACAAGTCTCCTTCCTAAGCTCACTTACTCTCACCACCCTCTTCACCCCAACATTCACTCTTCTTTTCTGAAAACCCATACAAATCTTCACCTTAGCCCTCACAAGATAATGATCAGACATCCCTCCAGTTGCACCTCTCAGCACATTAACATCCAAAAGTCTCTCTTTCGCGCGCCTGTCAATTAACACGTAATCCAATAACGCTCTCTAGCCATCTCTCCTACTTACATAAGTATACTTATGTATATCTCGCTTCTTAAACCTCGTATTCCCAATCATCAGTCCTTTTTCAGCACATAAATCTACAAGCTCTTCACCATTTCCATTTACAACACTGAACACCCCATGTATACCAATTATTCCCTCAACTGCCACATTACTCACCTTTGCATTCAAATCACCCATCACTATAACAAGAGCAAGGGAAGGAGTAGCAGTACTCCTGAAACAGGAGTTGTGGGAGTATGTGATAGAATGTAAGAAAGTAAATTCTCGATTAATATGGGTAAAATTGAAAGTTGATGGAGAGAGATGGGTGATTGTTAGTGCATATGCACCTGGGCATGAGAAGAAAGATCATGAGAGGCAAGTGTTTTGGGAGCAGCTGAATGAGTGTGTTAGTGGTTTTGATGCACGTGACTGAGTTTGGTAAAGTGTGTGAAAGAAGAAAGTTAAGAGTAAATGTGAATAAGAGCAAGGTTATTAGGTACAGTAGGGTTGAGGGTCAAGTCAATCGGGAGGTGAGTTTGAATGGAGAAAAACTGGAGGAAGTGAAGTGTTTTAGATATCTGGGAGTGGATCTGGCAGCGGATGGAACCATGGAAGCGGAAGTAGATCATAGGGTGGGGGAGGGGGCGAAAATTCTGGGAGCCTTGAAGAATGTGTGGAAGTCGAGAACATTATCTCGGAAAGCAAAAATGGGTATGTTTGAAGGAATAGTGGTTCCAACAATGTTGTATGGTTGCGAGACGTGGGCTATGGATAGAGTTGTACGCAGGAGGATGGATGTGCAGGAAATGAAATGTTTGAGGACAATATGTGGTGTGAGGTGGTTTGATCGAGTAAGTAACGTAAGGGTAAAAGAGATGTGTGGAAATAAAAAGAGCGTGGTTGAGAGAGCAGAAGAGGGTGTTTTGAAATGGTTCGGGCACATGGAGAGAATGAGTGAGGAAAGATTGACCAAGAGAATATATGTGTCGGAGGTGGAGGGAACGAGGAGAAGAGGGAGACCAAATTGGAGGTGGAAAGATGGAGTGAAAAAGATTTTGTGTGATCGGGGCCTGAACATGCAGGAGGGTGAAAGGAGGGCAAGGAATAGAGTAAATTGGAGCGATGTGGTATACCGGGGTTGACGTGCTGTCAGTGGATTGAATAGAGGCATGTGAAGCGTCTGGGGTAAACCATGGAAAGCTGTGTAGGTATGTATATTTGCGTGTGTGGACGTATGTATATACATGTGTATGGGGGTGGGTTGGGCCATTTCTTTCGTCTGTTTCCTTGCGCTACCTCGCAAACGCGGGAGACAGCGACAAAAAAAAAAATATATATATATATATATATATATATATATATATATATATATATATATATATATATATATATATATATATTTTTTTTTTTTTTTTTTTATACTTTGTCGCTGTCTCCCGCGTTTGCGAGGTAGCGCAAGGAAACAGACGAAAGAAATGGCCCAACCCCCCCCCCCCACATACACATGTACATACACACGTCCACACACGCAAATATACATACCTACACAGCTTTCCATGGTTTACCCCAGACGCTTCACATGCCGTGATTCAATCCACTGACAGCACGTCAACCCCTGTATACCACATCGCTCCAATTCACTCTATTCCTTGCCCTCCTTTCACCCTCCTGCATGTTCAGGCCCCGATCACACAAAATCTTTTTCACTCCATCTTTCCACCTCCAATTTGGTCTCCCTCTTCTCCTTGTTCCCTCCACCTCCGACACATATATCCTCTTGATCAATCTTTCCTCACTCATTCTCTCCATGTGCCCAAACCATTTCAAAACACCCTCTTCTGCTCTCTCAACCACGCTCTTTTTATTTCCACACATCTCTCTTACCCTTACGTTACTTACTCGATCAAACCACCTCACACCACACATTGTCCTCAAACATCTCATTTCCAGCACATCCATCCTCCTGCGCACAACTCTATCCATAGCCCACGCCTCGCAACCATACAACATTGTTGGAACCACTATTCCTTCAAACATACCCATTTTTGCTTTCCGAGATAATGTTCTCGACTTCCACACATTCTTCAAGGCTCCCAGAATTTTCGCCCCCTCCCCCACCCTATGATCCACTTCCGCTTCCATGGTTCCATCCGCTGCCAGATCCACTCCCACATATCTAAAACACTTCACTTCCTCCAGTTTTTCTCCATTCAAACTCACCTCCCAATTGACTTGACCCTCAACCCTACTGTACCTAATAACCTTGCTCTTATTCACATTTACTCTTAACTTTCTTCTTCCACACACTTTACCAAACTCAGTCACCAGCTTCTGCAGTTTCTCACATGAATCAGCCACCAGCGCTGTATCATCAGCGAACAACAACTGACTCACTTCCCAAGCTCTCTCATCCCCAACAGACTTCATACTTGCCCCTCTTTCCAGGACTCTTGCATTTACCTCCCTAACAACCCCATCCATAAACAAATTAAACAACCATGGAGACATCACACACCCCTGCCGCAAACCTACATTCACTGAGAACCAATCACTTTCCTCTCTTCCTACACGTACACATGCCTTACATCCTCGATAAAAACTTTTCACTGCTTCTAACAACTTGCCTCCCACACCATATATTCTTAATAACTTCCACAGAGCATCTCTATCAACTCTATCATATGCCTTCTCCAGATCCATAAATGCTACATACAAATCCATTTGCTTTTCTAAGTATTTCTCACATACATTCTTCAAAGCAAACACCTGATCCACACATCCTCTACCACTTCTGAAACCGCACTGCTCTTCCCCAATCTGATGCTCTGTACATATATATATGTGATATATATATATATATATATATATATATATATATATATATATATATATATATATATATATATATATATATATATATATATCTGGCATGTACAGATATATATATATATATATATATATATATATATATATATATATATATATATATATATATATATATATATATATATATATATATCACCTTAGCCGCCACAAGATAATGATCAGACATCCCTCCAGTTGCACCTCTCAGCACATTAACATCCAAAAGTCTCTCTTTCGCACGCCTGTCAATTAACACGTAATCCAATAACGCTCTCTGGCCATCTCTCCTACTTACATAAGTATACTTATGTATATCTAGCTTTTTAAACCAGGTATTCCCAATCATCAGTCCTTTTTCAGCACATAAATCTACAAGCTCTTCACCATTTCCATTTACAACACTGAACACCCCATGTATACCAATTATTCCCTCAACTGCCACATTACTCACCTTTGCATTCAAATCACCCAACACTATAACCCGGTCTCGGGCATCAAAACCACTAACACACTCATTCAGCTGCTCCCAAAACACTTGCCTCTCATGATCTTTCTTCTCTTGCCCAGGTGCATATGCACCACTAATCACCCATCTCTCTCCATCAACTTTCAGTTTTACCCATATTAATCGAGAATTTACTTTCTTACATTCTATCACATACTTCCACAACTCCTGTTTCAGGAGTACTGCTACTCCTTCCCTTGCTCTTGTCCTCTCACTAACCCCTGACTTTACTCCCAAGACATTCTCAAACCACTCTTCCCCTTTACCCTTGAGCTTCGTTTCACTCAGAGCTAAAACATCCAGGTTCCTTTCCACAAACATACTACCTATCTCTCCTTTTTTTACATCTTGGTTACATCCACACACATCTGTATGGGTTTTCAGAAAAGAAGAGTGAATGTAGGGGTGAAGAGGGTGGTGAGAGTAAGTGAGCTTGGGAAGGAGACTTGTGTGAGGATGTACCAGGAGAGACTGAGTACAGAATGGAAAAAGGTGAGAACAATGGAAGTAAGGGGAGTGCGGGAGGAATGGGATGTATTTAGGGAATCAGTGATGGATTGCGCAAAAGATGCTTGTGGCATGAGAAGAGTGGGAGGTGGGTTGATTAGAAAGGGTAGTGAGTGGTGGGATGAAGAAGTAAGAGTATTAGTGAAAGAGAAGAGAGGCATTTGGACGATTTTTGCAGGGAAAAAATGAAATTGAGTGGGAGACGTATAAAAGAAAGAGACAGGAGGTCAAGAGAAAGGTGCAAGAGGTGAAAAAAAGGGCAAATGAGAGTTGGGGTAAGAGAGTATCATTAAATTTTAGGGAGAATAAAAAGATGTTCTGGAAGGAGGTAAATAAAGTGCGTAAGACAAGGGAGCAAATGGGAACTTCAGTGAAGGGCGCAAATGGGGAGGTGATAACAAGTAGTGGTGATGTGATAAGGAGATGGAGTGAGTATTTTGAAGGTTTGTTGAATGTGTTTGATGATAGAGTGGCAGATATAGGGTGTTTTGGTCGAGGTGGTGTGCAAAGTGCGAGGGTTAGGGAAAATGAGTTGGTAAACAGAGAAGAGGTAGTAAAAGCTTTGCGGAAGATGAAAGCCGGCAAGGCAGCAGGTTTGGATGGTATTGCAGTGGAATTTATTAAAAAAGGGGGTGACTGTATTGTTGACTGGTTGGTAAGGTTATTTAATGTATGTATGACTCATGGTGAGGTGCCTGAGGATTGGCGGAATGCGTGCATAGTGCCATTGTACAAAGGCAAAGGGGATAAGAGTGAGTGCTCAAATTACAGAGGTATAAGTTTGTTGAGTATTCCTGGCAAATTATATGGGAGGGTATTGATTGAGAGGGTGAAGGCATGTACAGAGCATCAGATTGGGGAAGAGCAGTGTGGTTTCAGAAGTGGTAGAGGATGTGTGGATCAGGTGTTTGCTTTGAAGAATGTATGTGAGAAATACTTAGAAAAACAAATGGATTTGTATGTAGCATTTATGGATCTGGAGAAAGCATATGATAGAGTTGATAGAGATGCTCTGTGGAAGGTATTAAGAATATATGGTGTGGGAGGCAAGTTGTTAGAAGCAGTGAAAAGTTTTTATCGAGGATGTAAGGCATGTGTACGTGTAGGAAGAGAGGAAAGTGATTGGTTCTCAGTGAATTTAGGTTTGCGGCAGGGGTGTGTGATGTCTCCATGGTTGTTTAATTTGTTTATGGATGGGGTTGTTAGGGAGGTGAATGCAAGAGTTTTGGAAAGAGGGGCAAGTATGAAGTCTGTTGGGGATGAGAGAGCTTGGGAAGTGAGTCAGTTGTTGTTCGCTGATGATACAGCGCTGGTGGCTGATTCATGTGAGAAACTGCAGAAGCTGGTGACTGAGTTTGGTAAAGTGTGTGAAAGAAGAAAGTTAAGAGTAAATGTGAATAAGAGCAAGGTTATTAGGTACAGTAGGGTTGAGGGTCAATTCAATTGGGAGGTGAGTTTGAATGGAGAAAAACTGGAGGAAGTGAAGTGTTTTAGATATCTGGGAGTGGATCTGGCAGCGGATGGAACCATGGAAGCGGAAGTGGATCATAGGGTGGGGGAGGGGGCGAAAAGTCTGGGAGCCTTGAAGAATGTGTGGAAGTCGAGAACATTATCTCGGAAAGCAAAAATGGGTATGTTTGAAGGAATAGTGGTTCCAACAATGTTGTATGGTTGCGAGGCGTGGACTATGGATAGAGTTGTGCGCAGGAGGATGGATGTGCTGGAAATGAGATGTTTGAGGACAATGTGTGGTGTGAGGTGGTTTGATCGAGTAAGTAACGTAAGGGTAAGAGAGATGTGTGGAAATAAAAAGTGCGTGGTTGAGAGAGCAGAAGAGGGTGTTTTGAAATGGTTTGGTCACATGGAGAGAATGAGTGAGGAAAGATCGACCAAGAGGATATATGTGTCGGAGGTGGAGGGAACGAGGAGAAGAGGGAGACCAAATTGGAGGTGGAAAGATGGAGTGAAAAAGATTTTGTGTGATCGGGGCCTGAACATGCAGGAGGGTGAAAGGAGGGCAAAGAATAGAGTGAATTGGAGCGATGTGGTATACCGGGGTTGACGTGCTGTCAGTGGATTGAATGAAGGAATGTGTATGGGGGTGGGTTGGGCCATTTCTTTCGTCTGTTTCCTTGCGCTACCTCGCAAACGCGGGAGACAGCGACAAAGCAAAAAAAAAAGAAAAAAAAAAAAAAAAAAATATATATATATATATATATATATATATATATATATATATATATATATATATATATATATATATATATATATATATATATATATATATATATATTAACATCCAAAAGAGAGACTTTTGGATGTTAATGTGCTGAGAGGTGCAACTGGAGGGGTGTCTGATCATTATCTTGTGGAGGCTAAGGTGAAGATTTGTATGGGTTTTCAGAAAAGAAGAGTGAATGTTGGGGTGAAGAGGGTGGTGAGAGTAAGTGAGCTTGGGAAGGAGACTTGTGTGAGGAAGTACCAGGAGAGACTGAGTACAGAATGGAAAAAGGGGAGAACAAAGGAGGTAAGGGGAGTGGGGGAGGTTATTTAATGTATGTATGACTCATGGTGAGGTGCCTGAGGATCGGCGGAATGCGTGCATAATGCCATTGTACAAAGGCAAAGGGGATAAGAGTGAGTGCTCAAATTACAGAGGTATAAGTTTGTTGAGTATTCCTGGTAAATTATATGGGAGGGTATTGATTGAGAGGGTGAAGGCATGTACAGAGCATCAGATTGGGGAAGAGCAGTGTGGTTTCAGAAGTGGTACAGGATGTGTGGATCAGGTGTTTGCTTTGAAGAATGTATGTGAGAAATACTTAGAAAAGCAAATGGATTTGTATGTAGCATTTATGGATCTGGAGAAGGCATATGATAGAGTTGATAGAGATGCTCTGTGGAAGGTATTAAGAATATATGGTGTGGGAAGAAAGTTGTTAGAAGCAGTGAAAAGTTTTTATCGAGGATGTAAGGCATGTGTACGTGTAGGAAGAGAGGAAAGTGATTGGTTCTCAGTGAATGTAGGTTTGCGGCAGGGGTGTGTGATGTCTCCATGGTTGTTTAATTTGTTTATGGATGGGGTTGTTAGGGAGGTGAATGCAAGAGTTTTGGAAAGAGGGGCAAGAATGAAGTCTGTTGGGGATGAGAGAGCTTGGGAAGTGAGTCAGTTGTTGTTCGCTAATGATACAGCGCTGGTGGCTGATTCATGTGAGAAACTGCAGAAGCTGGTGACTGAGTTTGGTAAAGTGTGTGAAAGAAGAAAGTTAAGAGTAAATGTGAATAAGAGCAAGGTTATTAGGTACAGTAGGGTTGAGGGTCAAGTCAATTGGGAGGTAAGTTTGAATGGAGAAAAACTGGAGGAAGTAAAGTGTTTTAGATATCTGGGAGTGGATCTGGCAGCGGATGGAACCATGGAAGCGGAAGTGGATCATAGGGTGGGGGAGGGGGCGAAAAGTCTGGGAGCCTTGAAGAATGTGTGGAAGTCGAGAACATTATCTCGGAAAGCAAAAATGGGTATGTTTGAAGGAATAGTGGTTCCAACAATGTTGTATGGTTGCGAGGCGTGGGCTATGGATAGAGTTGTGCGTAGGAGGATGGATGTGCTGGAAATGAGATGTTTGAGGACAATGTGTGGTGTGAGGTGGTTTGATCGAGTAAGTAACGTAAGGGTAAGAGAGATGTGTGGAAATAAAAAGAGCGTGGTTGAGAGAGCAGAAGAGGGTGTTTTGAAATGGTTCGGGCACATGGAGAGAATGAGTGAGGAAAGATTGACCAAGAGGATATATGTGTCGGAGGTGGAGGGAACGAGAAGAGGGAGACCAAATTGGAGGTGGAAAGATGGAGTGAAAAAGATTTTGTGTGATCGGGGCCTGAACATGCAGGAGGGTGAAAGGAGGGCAAGGAATAGAGTGAATTGGATCGATGTGGTATACCGGGGTTGACATGCTGTCAGTGGATTGAATCAGGGCA
>NC_092240.1:47028528-47031028 GCF_036320965.1 Panulirus ornatus | reverse complement strand
TTGCACTATCTACTCCCATGATTGCACTATCTACTCCCATGATTGCACTATCTACTCCCATGATTGCACTATCTACTCCCATGATTGCACTATCTACTCCCATGATTGCACTATCTACTCCCATGATTGCACTATCTACTCCCATGATTGCACTATCTACTCCCATGATTGCACTATCTACTCCCATGATTGCACTATCTACTCCCATGATTGCACTATCTACTCCCATGATTGCACTATCTACTCCCATGATTGCACTATCTACTCCCATGATTGCACTATCTACTCCCATGATTGCACTATCTACTCCCATGATTGCACTATCTACTCCCATGATTGCACTATCTACTCCCATGATTGCACTATCTACTCCCATGATTGCACTATCTACTCCCATGATTGCACTATCTACTCCCATGATTGCACTATCTACTCCCATGATTGCACTATCTACTCCCATGATTGCACTATCTACTCCCATGATTGCACTATCTACTCCCATGATTGCACTATCTACTCCCATGATTGCACTATCTACTCCCATGATTGCACTATCTACTCCCATGATTGCACTATCTACTCCCATGATTGCACTATCTACTCCCATGATTGCACTATCTACTCCCATGATTGCACTATCTACTCCCATGATTGCACTATCTACTCCCATGATTGCACTATCTACTCCCATGATTGCACTATCTACTCCCATGATTGCACTATCTACTCCCATGATTGCACTATCTACTCCCATGATTGCACTATCTACTCCCATGATTGCACTATCTACTCCCATGATTGCACTATCTACTCCCATGATTGCACTATCTACTCCCATGATTGCACTATCTACTCCCATGATTGCACTATCTACTCCCATGATTGCACTATCTACTCCCATGATTGCACTATCTACTCCCATGATTGCACTATCTACTCCCATGATTGCACTATCTACTCCCATGATTGCACTATCTACTCCCATGATTGCACTATCTACTCCCATGATTGCACTATCTACTCCCATGATTGCACTATCTACTCCCATGATTGCACTATCTACTCCCATGATTGCACTATCTACTCCCATGATTGCACTATCTACTCCCATGATTGCACTATCTACTCCCATGATTGCACTATCTACTCCCATGATTGCACTATCTACTCCCATGATTGCACTATCTACTCCCATGATTGCACTATCTACTCATATCATTGCACTATCTACTCCCATGATTGCACTATCTACTCCCATGATTGCACTATCTACTCCCATGATTGCACTATCTACTCCTATGATTGCACTGTGAGTTGTACATATACCGTTGCATCATATGGAATGTCTATCGTGTAGTTTATCTATCTATTACAGCAGGAAATGACGTAGGTATGGTATATATATATATATATATATATATATATATATATATATATATATATATATATCCCTGGGGATAGGGGAGAAAGAATACTTGCCACGTATTCCCTGCGTGTCGTAGAAGGCGACTAAAAGGGGAGGGAGCGGGGGGCTGGAAATCTTCCCCTCTCGTTTTTTTTTTTTATTTTCCAAAACAAGGAACAGAGAAGGGGGCCAGGTGAGGATATTCCCTCCAAGGCCCAGTCCTCTGTTCTTAACGCTACCTCGCTAAAGCGGGAAATGGCGAATAGTTTGAAAGAAAAAGAAAAAAAAAAAAAAAATATATATATATATATATATATATATATATATATATATATATATATATATATATATATATATATGGACGAAAGGCGTTGCATTATATAGGTTAGAACTGGCTACTGCAGTGTTTCTCCGGTGTCAAGAGAGAGAGAGAGAGAGAGAGAGAGAGAGAGAGAGAGAGAGAGAGAGAGAGAGAGAGAGAGAGAGAGAGAGAGAGAGATTGTCGAAGTTCTCTTTCTCTCATCCTCACGCCTCTTCACGGGGTAAAACACTGGGAAACACTTGATAACAAATGTGTATATTCCTCTCTCCAAGTGCCATCTATACACATTACCAATGTCAAGTCTTCATAGAATATAGGATAACGTAGCCACACATTACACCAGGGCTATCTATATAAATCAGACTGGGAGGAGGGGAATAATGTGATTTCTGGACTGGTCGAGGATGTGTGGATTAGGTGTTTGTAGAAGACGTGCGAGGGGTGAGTCAGGAGGGTCTGTATGTGGTATTTATGGATGTGGAGAGAGTGAGTGAAGTGTATGATAAAGTTGCCTTGTGCAAGGTGTTTGCCAAGTTATGGTGTAGGAGGAGAGTTATATCAGAAGAATTAGTGAGGAGGTTTTGATCAAACGAGTGAGGCGTGTGTGCGAGTAGGTAGAGAGGAGGGTGAGTGGTTCCAGGAGAAGGCGAGTCAGCAGTGGGGGTAGCGATGCTATTTCTTGTATGGAGGGGTAGCGCCGTGAATGGATGAAGACAAGCAAGTATGAATATGTACATATGTATATATGTATATGTCTGTGGTTGTTTATGCAT
>NC_092240.1:47008528-47026028 GCF_036320965.1 Panulirus ornatus | reverse complement strand
TCCTCGGGGGTTTTCAAAGGCTTTCTTTGTCTCTCAGCCATAGTATATATCATCTTGGTTGCTCGACGCTGTCCTCTCTCCATCTTGTCTCCGTCTTTCAAGTACGGTTGACCCAGAAATTGAGCTTAGGGCTCAAAAATGTGGACGAACTAGTGAATTGTAAAGGGTAAGAATGATTTCCTAGACTTAAATTCAGAAGCCTTACCTATGTGTTCGGAAGTCTTACCTATGTGTTCGGAAGCCTTACCTATGTGTTCGTAAGCCTTACCTATGTGTTCGGAAGCCTTACCTATGTGTTCGGAAGTCTTACTTATGTGTTCGGAAGCCTTACCTATGTGTTCGGAAGTCTTACTTATGTGTTCGGAAGCCTTACCTATGTGTTCGGAAGCCTTACCTATGTGTTCGGAAGCCTTACCTATGTGTTCGGAAGCCTTACTTATGTGTTCGGAAGCCTTACCTATGTGTCCGGAAGCCTTACCTATGTGTCCGGAAGCCTTACCTATGTGTTCGGAATCCTTACCTATGTGTCCGGAAGCCTTACCTATGTGTTCGGAAGCCTTACCTATGTGTTCGGAAGTCTTACCTATGTGTTCGGAAGCCTTACCTATGTGTCCGGAAGCCTTACCTATGTGTCCGGAAGCCTTACCTATGTGTTCGGAATCCTTACCTATGTGTCCGGAAGCCTTACCTATGTGTTCGGAAGCCTTACCTATGTGTTCGGAAGTCTTACCTATGTGTTCGGAAGCCTTACCTATGTGTTCGGAAGCCTTACCTATGTGTTCGGAATCCTTACCTATGTGTCCGGAAGCCTTACCTATGTGTTCGGAAGCCTTACCTATGTGTTCGGAAGTCTTACCTATGTGTTCGGAAGCCTTACCTATGTGTTCGGAAGCCTTACCTATGTGTTCGGAAGCCTTACCTATGTGTTCGGAAGCCTTACCTATGTGTTCGGAAGCCTTACCTATGTGTCCGGAAGCCTTACCTATGTGTTCGGAAGCCTTACCTATGTGTTCGTAAGCCTTACCTATGTGTTCGGAAGCCTTACCTATGTGTTCGGAAGCCTTACCTATGTGTTCGGAAGCCTTACCTATGTGTTCGGAAGCCTTACCTATGTGTTCGGAAGCCTTACCTATGTGTTCAGAAGCCTTACCTATGTGTTCGGAAGCCTTACCTATGTGTTCGGAAGCCTTACCTATGTGTTCGGAAGCTTTACCTATGTGTTCGGAAGCCTTACCTATGTGTTAAGAAGCCTTAGCTATGTGTTCGGAAGCCTTACCTATGTGTTCGGAAGCCTTACCTATGTGTTCGGAAGCCTTACCTATGTGTTCGGAAGCCTTACCTATGTGTTCGGAAGCCTTACCTATGTGTTCAGAAGCCTTACCTATGTGTTCGGAAGCCTTACCTATGTGTTCGGAAGCCTTACCTATGTGTTCGGAAGCCTTACCTATACACGTCTTACTTCATTTATGGTCGCCAGACATTGCTGTTTCTCCCAAGTCTTATTCCTCATTTACCTTTTTTTCAGTTCAACATAATTTACACTGCAGATTACCATTTCGTTTTTGCTCCTAATATGTAAAAGTTTTCACTTGCCGAGATTAGAATTCATGTGCCACTAATGAATAGCCCAGTGGATCAGTTTGTCTGTTTGTGTCTGCAGCTGTAGGCCTTCATGTTCAGTGATATCATACAATGAATCCTATTATCCATATCATTAATATGTATATATGAGAAAGAGAACCGATCCCAAGGGTTTATGGTGAGCAGGTATTACCAAATTCCATTCTAAGTGATAGGCGTGCAAAAGAGAGACTTTTGGATGTGAATGTGTTTAAAGCGGTAGGTTTAGGGACGTCTGATTACTTCTTGGTGGAGGCGAGGGTGAAAATTGTAGAGGTTTTAAGTAAAGAAGAAGTGATGTGAATGGAAAGTATGGTAAAAAGGTGGTAGTAAATACAGCTTGGGAAGTGAGTGAGGAATGGAAGGTATTTTGTGAAGCATTGCTGACATATGCGAGAGACGTTGTGTCACGTGGGAGATGGTACGTGGCCATGTGAGAAAGGGTACTGGGTGGTAGAATGAGGAAGTTAACCTGTTCGTGAAAAAAAAAAAACGGTAAAGGAGTTATAAAAAAAGGCTGAATGAAAGTTAAGGTGAGCGAGTATCAGCAAACTTCAAGGAAGATGTAAAAATGTCTTGGAAGGAAGTTGATAATGTGAAGGAAACAAGAGAACAATTGGTAGCATCTGCAAATACAAGGAGGTGAAGAGGAGATGGAACAGTATACTTTGAAAGGCTGTTGACTGTGTTCGAAAATATGATGACAGTTGTTGAGTATGTTTGGGACATTGTGGTATACGAGCGAGAATCATGAAAAGAGAAGAGGTTGTGAATGCCTTGCGAAAGATGAAGTGTGGCAAAGCGGCTAGAGGGAATGGGATTGTCTAGTAATATTTCAGTAGAGGATGTGACAGTATTGTTGATCGTATGACGCAAGATGAGGTGCCACATGATTGGCTGAATGTCTCTACAATGCCACTGTATCATGGTAAGGCGGATAAAAATGAACGTTCGAATCACAAAGGTAAAAGTTTGTATACCTGGTAAGTTGTATGGAAACTGAGTGGTGACTGAGAGGGTGAAGGCATGTACAGAGCATCAGCTTGGGGAGGAGCAGTGTGGTTTCGGGAGTGGTAGAGGATGTGTGGATCAGGTGTTTGCCTCGATGAATGTGTGGGAAAATGACTTAGAGAAAGAGAGGGATTTGCCTGCGGCATGAATGGATCTAGAGAAAGTGTATGATAGAGTTGACATGTTGCTCTGTGGAAGGTGTAACGAATGTATAGTGTGGGCGAACAGCTATCAAGAGAAGTGAGGAGTTTCTGTCAATATAGTAAGACGTGTGTGCGAGTAAGAATGAGGAGGGTGAGTGGTACTTGGACTGCGGTAAAGGTATGTGATGTCACCATGGCTGTTTGATCTGTCGATAGGTGGGGTAGCAAAGGAGGAAAATGAGGGGGTCTTGGGAAGAAGGGCGAGTTTGCAATCAGCTGCGAGTGGGAGTGCCGCCCATACCAACTATGACCAGGTGCTGCCATCCACACCTCCCATGACCAGGTGCTGCCACCCACACCTACCATGACCAGGTGCTGCCATCCACACCTACCATGACCAGGTGCTGCCATCCACACCTACCATGACCAGGTGCTGCCATCCACACCAACCATGACCAGGTGCTGCCGCCCACACCTACCATGACCAGGTGCTGCCATCCACACCTACCATGACCAGGTGCTGCCACCCACACCTACCATGACCAGGTGCTGCCATCCACACCTACCATGACCAGGTGCTGCCATCCACACCAACCATGACCAGGTGCTGCCGCCCACACCTACCATGACCAGGTGCTGCCATCCACACCTACCATGACCAGGTGCTGCCACCCACACCTACCATGACCAGGTGCTGCCATCCACACCTACCATGACCAGGTGCTGCCATCCACACCTACCATGACCAGGTGCTGCCATCCACACCTACCATGACCAGGTGCTGCCGCCCACACCTACCATGACCAGGTGCTGCCGCCCACACCTACCATGACCAGGTGCTGCCATCCACACCTACCATGACCAGGTGCTGCCACCCACACCTACCATGACCAGGTGCTGCCATCCACACCAACCATGACCAGGTGCTGCCATCCACACCACCCATGACCAGGTGCTGCCATCCACACCTACCACGACCAGGTGCTGCCATCCACACCTACCATGACCAGGTGCTGCCATCCACACCTCCCATGACCAGGTGCTGCCATCCACACCTACCATGACCAGGTGCTGCCATCCACACCTACCATGACCAGGTGCTGCCATCCACACCTACCACGACCAGGTGCTGCCATCCACACCTACCATGACCAGGTGCTGCCATCCACACCTACCACGACCAGGTGCTGCCACCCACACCTACCATGACCAGGTGCTGCCACCCACACCTACCATGACCAGGTGCTGCCACCCACACCTACCATGACCAGGTGCTGCCACCCACACCTCCCATGACCAGGTGCTGCCATCCACACCTACCATGACCAGGTGCTGCCATCCACACCTACCATGACCAGGTGCTGCCATCCACACCTACCACGACCAGGAGGCTACCAGCCACACCAACCACGACCAGGATGCTACCAGCCACACCAACCACGACCAGGATGCTACCAGCCACACCAACCACGACCAGGATGCTACCAGCCACACCAACCACGACCAGGAGGCTACCAGCCACACCAACCACGACCAGGAGGCTACCAGCCACACCAACCACGACCAGGAGGCTACCAGCCACACCAACCACGACCAGGAGGCTACCAGCCACACCAACCACGACCAGGAGGCTACCAGCCACACCAACCACGACCAGGAGGGCTACCAGCCACACCAACCACGACCAGGAGGCTACCAGCCACACCAACCACGACCAGGAGGCTACCAGCCACACAACCACGACCAGGAGGCTACCAGCCACACCAACCACGACCAGGAGGCTACCAGCCACACCAACCACGACCAGCCACACCAACCACGACCAGGATGCTACCAGCCACACCAACCACGACCAGGAGGCTACCAGCCACACCAACCACGACCAGGATGCTACCAGCCACACCAACCACGACCAGGATGCTACCAGCCACACCAACCACGACCAGGAGGCTACCAGCCACACCAACCACGACCAGGAGGCTTCCAGCCACACCAACCACGACCAGGAGGCTACCAGCCACACCAACCACGACCAGGAGGCTGCCAGCCACACCAACCACGACCAGGATGCTACCAGCCACACCAACCACGACCAGGATGCTACCAGCCACACCAACCACGACCAGGATGCTACCAGCCACACCAACCACGACCAGGATGCTACCAGCCACACCAACCACGACCAGGAGGCTACCAGCCACACCAACCACGACCAGGAGGCTGCCAGCCACACCAACCACGACCAGGAGGCTACCACCCACACCAACCACGACCAGGAGGCTGCCAGCCACACCAACCACGACCAGGATGCTACCAGCCACACCAACCACGACCAGGATGCTACCAGCCACACCAACCACGACCAGGATGCTACCAGCCACACCAACCACGACCAGGATGCTACCAGCCACACCAACCACGACCAGGAGGCTACCAGCCACACCAACCACGACCAGGAGGCTACCAGCCACACCAACCACGACCAGGAGGCTACCACCCACACCAACCACGACCAGGAGGCTACCAGCCACACCAACCACGACCAGGAGGCTGCCAGCCACACCAACCACGACCAGGATGCTGCCAGCCACACCAACCACGACCAGGAGGCTACCCCACCAACCACCAGGACCCACACCAACCACGACCAGGATGCTGCCAGCCACACCAACCACGACCAGGATGCTACCAGCCACACCAACCACGACCAGGAGGCTACCAGCCACACCAACCACGACCAGGAGGCTACCAGCCACACCAACCACGACCAGGATGCTGCCAGCCACACCAACCACGACCAGGATGCTGCCAGCCACACCAACCACGACCAGGAGGCTACCAGCCACACCAACCACGACCAGGAGGCTACCAGCCACACCAACCACGACCAGGAGGCTTCCAGCCACACCAACCACGACCAGGATGCTGCCAGCCACACCAACCACGACCAGGATGCTACCAGCCACACCAACCACGACCAGGAGGCTACCAGCCACACCAACCACGACCAGGAGGCTTCCAGCCACACCAACCACGACCAGGAGGCTTCCAGCCACACCAACCACGACCAGGAGGCTACCAGCCACACCAACCACGACCAGGAGGCTACCAGCCACACCAACCACGACCAGGAGGCTACCAGCCACACCAACCACGACCAGGAGGCTACCAGCCACACCAACCACGACCAGGAGGCTACCAGCCACACCAACCACGACCAGGATGCTACCAGCCACACCAACCACGACCAGGAGGCTACCAGCCACACCAACCACGACCAGGAGGCTACCAGCCACACCAACACACGACCAGGAGGAGGCTACCAGCCACACCAACCACGACCAGGAGGCTACCAGCCACACCAACCACGACCAGGATGCTACCAGCCACACCAACCACGACCAGGAGGCTACCAGCCACACCAACCACGACCAGGAGGCTACCAGCCACACCAACCACGACCAGGAGGCTACCAGCCACACCAACCACGACCAGGAGGCTACCAGGCACACCAATCACGACCAGGAGGCTACCAGCCACACCAACCACGACCAGGAGGCTACCAGCCACACCAACCACGACCAGGAGGCTACCAGCCACACCAACCACGACCAGGAGGCTACCAGGCACCATCATGGTACCCAGAGGACCCACTGTATTGATGCCCACATTGCTCACCATCACAGTGACCCATCCCCAACCCTGGTCGATGGGCCTCATTAACAACGAAAACGCTTTCGATCGTCGCCCGCCAGACTCCACGTAACAAGGTCGTTCGATGGTTTCCACCCAGGGTCGAACTAGTCTTAATGGAATCATAGGAAGTGTTGAGCACAAATCCATCCTTCCCCTGGGTCTCTTAATGGTGTGTGGCGAGAGCCATCTCCCCCATCCACGACCCCCTGAAGCATACACTAGACTCGCTGCTGGGTCCCATGAGGTACTGTGAGGAGGTCAGCCACATGAGGATGGACCGTTATGAGGCCTCGCCCCCTTTCCCCCCTCATAGCCTTTTTTCCCCCATTCTTTTTGGCAATCACGTCTAATCCTATTTAGCTTTCCCGTCCACGAGCAAGATGGAGAAGGCAGAGTCATCGTAAAGACGGGCCATTACGACCCCCCGTCCGTGGCTGGTGATGGGAGGTGGTCATCACGACCCTCCCGTCCTTCCCTGGTGATGGGAGATGGTCATCACGACCTCCTGTCCGTGGCTGGTGATGGGAGGTGGTCATCACGACTCTCCCGTCCATGGCTGGTGATGGGAGGTGGTCATCACGACCCGTCCGTCCTTGGCTGGTGATGGGAGGTGGTCACAACGACCCGTCCGTCCGTCCTTGGGTGGTGATGGGAGGTGGTCATCACGACCCTTCCGTCCTTGGCTGGTGATGGGAGGTGGTCACAACGACCCGTCCGTCCTTGGCTGGTGATGGGAGGTGGTCATCACGACCTCTCGTCCTTGGCTGGTGATGGGAGGTGGTCACAACGACCCGTCCGTCCTTGGCTGGTGATGGGAGGTGGTCATCACGACCTCTCGTCCTTGGCTGGTGATGGGAGGTGGTCACAACGACCCGTCCGTCCTTGGCTGGTGATGGGAGGTGGTCATCACGACCCGTCCGTCCTTGGCTGGTGATGGGAGGTGGTCATCACGGCTGGTGATGGGAGATGGTCATCACGACCCCCTTCCCGTCCTTGGCTAGTGATGGGAGGTAGTCATCACGACCCCCTTCCCGTCCTTCCCTGGTGATGGGAGGTGGTCATCACGACCCGTCCGTCCTTGGCTGGTGATGGGAGGTGGTCATCACGACCCCCTTCCCGTCCTTGGCTGGTGATGGGAGGTGGTCATCACGACCCCCTTCCCGTCCTTGGCTGGTGATGGGAGGTGGTCACAACGATCCTCCGTCCTTCCCTGGTGATGGGAGATGGTCATCACGACCCCCCGTCCTTCCCTGGTGATGGGAGGTGGTCACAACGACCTCCCGTCCTTCCCTGGTGATGGGAGATGGTCATCACGACCCTCCCGTCCTTGGCTGGTGATGGGAGGTGGTCATCACGACCCCCTTCCCGTCCTTGGCTGGTGATGGGAGGTGGTCACAACGATCCTCCGTCCTTCCCTGGTGATGGGAGATGGTCATCACGACCCCCCGTCCTTCCCTGGTGATGGGAGGTGGTCACAACGACCTCCCGTCCTTCCCTGGTGATGGGAGATGGTCATCACGACCCTCCCGTCCTTGGCTGGTGATGGGAGGTGGTCATCACGACCCCCTTCCCGTCCTTGGCTGGTGATGGGAGGTGGTCACAACGATCCTCCGTCCTTCCCTGGTGATGGGAGATGGTCATCACGACCCCCCGTCCTTCCCTGGTGATGGGAGGTGGTCACAACGACCTCCCGTCCTTCCCTGGTGATGGGAGATGGTCATCACGACCCTCCCGTCCTTCCCTGGTGATGGGAGGTGGTCACAACGACCCTCTCGTCCTTGGCTGGTGATGGGAGGTGGTCATCACGACCCTCCCGTCCTTCCCTGGTGATGGGAGGTGGTCATCACGACCCGTCCGTCCTTCCCTGGTGATGGGAGGTGGTCATCACGACCCTCCCGTCCATGGCTGGTGATGGGAGGTGGTCATCACGACTCTCCCGTCCTTCCCTGGTGATGGGAGGTGGTCACAACGACCTCCCGTCCTTCCCTGGTGATGGGAGGTGGTCATCACGACCCTCCCGTCCTTCCCTGGTGATGGGAGGTGGTCATCACGACCCTCCCGTCCTTCCCTGGTGATGGGAGGTGGTCACAACGACCCGTCCGTCCTTCCCTGGTGATGGGAGATGGTCATCACGACCCCCCCCCCTCCCTTCCCTGGTGATGGGTAGCGGTCATCACGGCTGGTGATGGGAGATGGTCACACTACCATCACAGTAAGCCACGACGACACCTTCTCAAACAACCACATGAACCTGTACGGGAGCAACATGCTCGTTCGCTCGTTTGTGAGCGCTGTTACGACCATCCCGGGGTGGTGGTAGAGTCGTTAGCGTTCCCGACCCGTGACGCATTCACGGGGCTGCCCCGCTCAAGGGTCTAGTGTATAGGTTCGAATCCTGGTTACGGCAATCGGTCCACAGTCAACCCAGCTCTTCATCCAGCCCTGGGGGTTGGTCGATCAATATATATATATATATATATATATATATATATATATATATATATATATATATATATATATATATATATATATATATATATATATATTTATTTATTTCTATTTATTTTGCTTTGTCGCTGTCTCCCGCGTTAGCGAGGTAGCGCAAGGAAACAGACGAAAGAAAATGGCCCAACCCACCCACATACACATGTATATACATACGTCCACACACGCAAATATACATACCTATACATCTCAATGTACACATATAGACATATACATATATACACATGTACACAATTCACACTGTCTGCCTTTATTCATTCCCATCGCCACCTCGCAACACACACACACACACACACACACACACACATATATATATATATATATATATATATATATATATATATATATATATATATATATATATATATACGAACCTCCAACAGCCAGGATCGAACCCGGGGCCTCTTGTGCAGCAGGCGGGAGCGCTACCGCTAGGCTATGACGCCCCTAATAGGGAAATAACTATTCCAATACTATGTACTCGAATACCCTTCGTCTCACGCGGGTGAGCAACGGGGTCTACACCGGTCATATCCCATCAGGCTAATGAATTAGCCTTAATTAAGGCAATTAGCCTTAATTAAGGCCTTAGTTACCCTTGCTTCTCAGCTAACGTAACCACAGGGTCTTTCCCCTGGGGTACTAGCGGGTACTCATCCATCTCTCCCCCACAATCCCCTGGGGTACTAGCGGGTACTCACCCATCTCTCCCCCCACAGTCCCCTGGGGTACTAGTGGGTACTCATCCATCTCTCCCTCACAGTCCCCTGGGGTACTAGTGGGTACTCATCCATCTCTCCCCCCACAGTCCCCTGGGGTACTAGCGGGTACTCACCCATCTCTCCCCCACAGTCCCCTGGGGTACTAGCGGGTACTCATCCATCTCTCCCCCACAGTCCCCTGGGGTACTAGCGGGTACTCATCCATCTCTCCCCCACAGTCCCCTGGGGTACTAGCGGATACTCATCCATCTCTCCCTCACAATCCCCTGGGGTACTAGCGGGTACTCATCCATCTCTCCCTCACAATCCCCTGGGGTACTAGCGGGTACTCATCCATCTCTCCCTCACAATCCCCTGGGGTACTAGCGGGTACTCATCCATCTCTACCCCCACAATCCCCTGGGGTACTAGCGGGTACTTATCCATCTCCACCCCCACAATCCCCTGGGGTACTAGCGGGTACTCATCCATCTCTACCCCCACAATCCCCTGGGGTACTAGCGGGTACTCACCCATCTCTACCCCCACAATCCCCTGGGGTACTAGCGGGCACTCATCCATCTCTACCCCCACAATCCCCTGGGGTACTAGCGGGTACTCACCCATCTCTACCCCCACAATCCCCTGGGGTACTAGTGGGTATTCATCCATCTCTACCCCCACAATCCCCTGGGGTACTAGTGGGTACTCATCCATCTCTCCCCCACAGTCCCCTGGGGTACTAGTGGGTACTCATCCATCTCTCCCCCACAGTCCCCTGGGGTACTAGTGGGTACTCATCCATCTCTCCCTCAAAGTCCCCTGGGGTACTAGCGGGTACTCATCCATCTCTCGGCCCACAGTCCCCTGGGGTACTAGCGGGTACTCATCCCTCTCTACCCCCACAATCCCCTGGGGTACTAGCGGGTACTCATCCATCTCTACCCCCACAGTCCCCTGGGGTACTAGCGGGTACTCATCCATCTCTACCCCCACAATCCCCTGGGGTACTAGTGGGTACTCATCCATCTCTCCCCCACAGTTCCCTGGGGTACTAGTGGGTACTCATCCATCTCTCCCCCACAGTCCCCTGGGGTACTAGTGGGTACTCATCCATCTCTCCCTCAAAGTCCCCTGGGGTACTAGCGGGTACTCATCCATCTCTCGGCCCACAGTCCCCTGGGGTACTAGCGGGTACTCATCCCTCTCTCCCCCACAATCCCCTGGGGTACTGGCGGGTACTCATCCATCTCTCCCCCCACAGTCCCCTGGGGTACTAGTGGGTACTCATCCATCTCTACCCCCACAATCCCCTGGGGTACTAGCGGGTACTCATCCATCTCTACCCCCACAGTCCCCTGGGGTACTAGTGGGTACTCATCCATCTCTCCCCCACAGTCCCCTGGGGTACTAACGGGTACTCATCCATCTCTACCCCCACAGTCCCCTGGGGTAGTCACCAATGTCCTCCACAAACCCCAAGGGTATTACCAGACACTTACCCACCTCCCCAGGGGTACTCATCCATCTCCCTCCAAAAAAGAAAAATAGGTATATTCACCCACCTCCCCCATAAACACCAGGGGGTACTCACCCATCTCTAACCCCCCCTCCCCCATCACAACAAACCCCAGGGGTACTATTAGTAGACACAGGTCGATAGTGATCTGAATCTATCGACCCACGGTGGGCCCCGTACACTGTCCGCCTTCCTTATTAAACTTTAATTGAAATGGGAAAATCAGTTCGTTACACCCACCTCCCAACCCCCAACCCTCCAACCCTCCCTCCAACCCTCCCTCCAACCCTCCAACCCTCCCTCCAAATCGACTGGAGGTCCAGCTAAAGGGAGGACTCCCTCGACATACGACCGAGTTCCTCGAGCCCAGGGAAGGTCGAGTGTTAGCTCCGCTACCTCACCCTGAACACATCCTTACACTCATCCCTCGACTTACGTGATGCATACTCGACTTACGTTATGCATACTCGACTTACGTTAAGCATACTCGACTTACGTTATGCATACTCGACTTACGCTATGCATACTCGACTAACGTTATGCATACTCGTCTTACGTAATGCATACTCGTCTTACGTAACGCATACTCGACTTACGTTATGCATACTCGACTTACGTAATGCATACTCGTCTTACGTAATGCATACTCGACTTACGTTATGCATACTCGACTTACGTAATGCATACTCGTCTTACGTAATGCATACTCGACTTACGTGATGCATACTCGACTTGCGTAATGCATACTCGACTTATGTAATGCATTCCTCGACTTACGTTATGCATACTCGACTTACGTTATGCATACTCGACTTACGTTATGCATACTAGACTTACGTTATGCATACTCGACTTACGTTATGCATACTCGACTTACGTTATGCATTCCTCGACTTACGTTATGCATACTCGACTTACGTTATGCATACTCGACTTACGTTATGCATACTCGACTTACGTAATGCATACTCGACTTACGTTATGCATACTCGACTTACGTTATGCATACTCGACTTACGTTATGCATACTCGACTTACGTAATGCATCCCTCGACTTACGTTATGCATACTCGACTTACGTTATGCATACTCGACTTACGTTATGCATACTCGACTTACGTGATGCATACTCGACTTACGTAATGCATCCCTCGACTTACGTTATGCATACTCGACTTACGTGATGCATACTCGACTTACGTAATGCATACTCGACTTACGTAATGCATTCCTCGACTTACGTGATGCATACTCGACTTACGTTATGCATACTCGACTTACGTTATGCATACTCGACTTACGTGATGCATACTCGACTTACGTGATGCATACTCGACTTACGTGATGCATACTCGACTTACGTTATGCATACTCGACTTACGTGATGCATACTCGACTTACGTGATGCATACTCGACTTACGTAATGCATACTCGACTTACGTGATGCATACTCGACTTACGTGATGCATACTCGACTTACGTGATGCATACTCGACTTACGTGATGCATACTCGACTTACGTTATGCATACTCGACTTACGTGATCATACTCGACTTACGTGATGCATACTCGACTTACGTTATGCATACTCGACTTACGTCATGCATACTCGACTTACGTGATGCATGCTCGACTTACGTGATGCATACTCGACTTACGTGATGCATACTCGACTTACGTGATGCATACTCGACTTACGTTATGCATACTCGACTTACGTGATCATACTCGACTTACGTGATGCATACTCGACTTACGTTATGCATACTCGACTTACGTCATGCATACTCGACTTACGTGATGCATGCTCGACTTACGTGATGCATACTCGACTTACGTTATGCATACTCGACTTACGTTATGCATACTCGACTTACGTGATGCATACTCGACTTACGTGATGCATACTCGACTTACGTAATGCATTCCTCGACTTACGTCATGCATACTCGACTTACGTTATGCGTTCCTCGACTTACGTTATGCACACTCGACTTACGTTATGCATACGCGACTTACGTTATGCATACTAGACTTACGTAATGCATACTCGACTTACGTTATGCATACTCGACTTACGTAATGCATACTCGACTTACGTAATGCATACTCGACTTACGTCGTGCGTACTTAAGTCTCTGCCAGACGTCCACACGTAAGTAACCAAACCACCAATGTTGCATTGGACGGTCGTACTCCCTTCACTGGTTCAATAACCTGCACCAGGACGCCAGGTGGTACACTTGAACACACGACCGCTGTGGTGTAGTGGTTAGCATTGCTTGGCCATGTTGCATTCATGGGGTCGCCCGGGATTGAGGGCATGGGTTCGAATGCTGATTACGTCAGACGATCCACATTAACCCAGCTGTTCATCATCCCTAGGGATTGGTTGATTAATTGGTATATATATATATATATATATATATATATATATATATATATATATATATATATATATATAGGGAGGTGAATGCAAGAGTTTTGGAAAGAGGGGCAAGTATGAAGTCTGTTGGGGATGAGAGAGCTTGGGAAGTGAGTCAGTTGTTGTTCGCTGATGATACAGCGCTGGTGGCTGATTCATGTGAGAAACTGCAGAAGCTGGTGACTGAGTTTGGTAAAGTGTGTGAAAGAAGAAAGTTAAGAGTAAATGTGAATAAGAGCAAGGTTATTAGGTACAGTAGGGTTGAGGGTCAAGTCAATTGGGAGGTGAGTTTGAATGGAGAAAAACTGAAGGAAGTGAAGTGTTTTAGATATCTGGGAGTGGATCTGGCAGCGGATGGAACCATGGAAGCGGAAGTGGATCATAGGGTGGGGGAGGGGGCGAAAATTCTGGGAGCCTTGAAGAATGTGTGGAAGACGAGAACATTATCTCGGAAAGCAAAAATGGATATGTTTGAAGGAATAGTGGTTCCAACAATGTTGTATGGTTGCGAGGCGTTGCCTATGGATAGAGTTGTGCGCAGGAGGATGGATGTGCTGGAAATGAGATGTTTGAGGACAATGTGTGGTGTGAGGTGGTTTGATCGAGTAAGTAACGTAAGGGTAAGAGAGATGTGTGGAAATAAAAAGAGCGTGGTTGAGAGAGCAGAAGAGGGTGTTTTGAAATGGTTTGGGCACATGGAGAGAATGAGTGAGGAAAGATTGACCAAGAGGATATATGTGTCGGAGGTGGAGGGAACGAGGAGAAGAGGGAGACCAAATTGGAGGTGGAAAGATGGAGTGAAAAAGATTTTGTGTGATCGGGGCCTGAACATGCAGGAGGGTGAAAGGAGGGCAAGGAATAGAGTGAATTGGAGCGATGTGGTATACCGGGGTTGACGTGCTGTCAGTGGATTGAATCAAGGCATGTGAAGCGTCTGGGGTAAACCATGGAAAGCTGTGTAGGTATGTATATTTGCGTGTGTGGACGTATGTATATACATGTGTATGGGGGTGGGTTGGGCCATTTCTTTCGTCTGTTTCCTTGCGCTACCTCGCAAACGCGGGAGACAGCGATAAAGCAAAAAAAAAAAAAAAAAAAGTTTGGATGGTATTGCAGTGGAATTTATTAAAAAAGGGGGTGACTGTATTGTTGACTGGTTGGTAAGGTTATTTAATGTATGTATGACTCATGGTGAGGTGCCTGAGGATTGGCGGAATGCGTGCATAGTGCCATTGTACAAAGGCAAAGGGGATAAGAGTGAGTGCTCAAATTACAGAGGTATAAGTTTGTTGAGTATTCCTGGTAAATTATATGGGAGGGTATTGATTGAGAGGGTGAAGGCATGTACAGAGCATCAGATTGGGGAAGAGCAGTGTGGTTTCAGAAGTGGTAGAGGATGTGTGGATCAGGTGTTTGCTTTGAAGAATGTATGTGAGAAATACTTAGAAAAGCAAATGGATTTGTATGTAGCATTTATGGATCTGGAGAAGGCATATGACAGAGTTGATAGAGATGCTCTGTGGAAGGTATTAAGAATATATGGTGTGGGAGGAAAGTTGTTAGAAGCAGTGAAAAGTTTTTATCGAGGATGTAAGGCATGTGTACGTGTAGGAAGAGAGGAAAGTGATTGGTTCTCAGTGAATGTAGGTTTGCGGCAGGGGTGTGTGATGTCTCCATGGTTGTTTAATTTGTTTATGGATGGGGTTGTTAGGGAGGTAAATGCAAGAGTTTTGGAAAGAGGGGCAAGTATGAAGTCTGTTGGGGATATATATATATATATATATATATATATATATATATATATATATATATATATATATATATATATATATATATATATATATATATATATATATATATATATATATATATATATATATATATATATATATATATATATATATGGATAGATATATAGATATAAATATATATTGGAAAGGATCACAATTTTTGCGCGTGATCAAGATATTCCTCTGAGTCCATGGGGGAAAATGAAACACGATAAGTTCCCAAGTGCACTTTCAAGTAATAATCACATCATCAGGGGAGATGCAAGAGAGTAATATAAGTCAGTTGATGTACCAGATGGCGTCCTAGCTTCGTCTCTTCGATGTATATCAACTGACTGTTATATTTCTCTCTTGTATCTCCCCAGATGATGTGATTATTACACGAAAGTGCACTTGGGAACTTACCGCGTTTCACTTTACCCGTGGACTCATAGGAATATATATATATATATATATATATATATATATATATATATATATATATATATATATATATATATATATATATATATATATATATATATATATATACATATATATATAAACTCTCTGCCTAACACTACTGACCGTCATGGGTCACTGACCCTTGTACATGGTGTGGACACATCCTGCGGGTTTTAGAAAGCGCCACGCCTCCTCCACCACGCCTCCTCCACCACGCCACCACCACGTACCACAGCTGTGGCAACATTATAAAGGACCGTGTGGCCCAGTAGCGAGACGAGGGTGGACGTGTTGTCACAGTGGTGGGCGGGCGGCTGAGTGGGTGGGAAGGTGGCACGAACGAGTCTATACCTCACATAGTGTAACTATAGTTTACCTTATAATGGCTTGGTGGATTTCACACAGTGTGGGTATACAGTTAGACTTCTATTTTGGGTATACATCTAGACATGTATTGTGGGTATACAGCTGATTCAGTTATTTTTTGGGGCTGTTTTCCTATCGCCACCTCGCTATAACAAGGAGGTAGCGATGGTGTTTCCTGTGGGGCGGGGTAGCGCCGAGAATGGATGAAGGCAAACAAGTATGACCATGTATATGTGTATATATATGCATGTCTGTTCATGTGTATGTATATGCGTGTATATTGATATGTATATGTATATCTATGTATATGTACGTGTATGAGCGTGTATGTATATACGTGTATATATGAGTGAACGGGTCTTTCTTCGTCTCTTCCCTGGCGCTATCTTGCTGACACGGGAAATAGCGATCAAGTACAGTAGCATATGAATGAAAGATGGAGTGAATCAGATTTTGAGCGATCTGGGCCTGAACATACAAAAGGGTGAAAGGCGTGCAAGGAATAGAGTGAAATGGAACGATGTGGTATACCGGGGTCGACGTGCTGTCAATGGATTGAACCACGGCGTGTGAAGCGTCTGGGGAAACGGCGATTAAGATAACAAAATGATAAGATATATATATATATATATATATATATATATATATATATATATATATATATATATATATATATATATATATATATATATATATATATATATATATATATACGAAGATAAACCTACAATTCAGCAGGAGTTCACACAATCTTACTTAACATGTAATGTTTCAATATCCATTCAAAACAACAGGTGTCACACACTAGGACAATCCACCTCATCACATCAGGTGTCAACAATTCACAAAAACCTTTTCTTCAATCCCAACACCAACACAGACACACCATCTCGCCTCTGCCATTATAAACGACACACACACACACACACACACTCTGGCCTGACCGTTAAAGGGAAAGTGGGGTTGGAGTGTCTTTGTGGTTAAGGAAGGTGTTGTGTGGTGGACGAAGAAGAGCAGGAGGAGGAGGGTTTGGTTGGCCTGGGTGACATGAAAGGTGTTCGATAATGTTTTCTTATATTATCGTTTCTTGATCATAGTTGTTTATGATTATTGGGATTTCACCTTTATCATGGATTAGTATGAAGTACAACCCTTCCACTCATTTACATATACATGTACATAAACGCCCATAAACGTACATATACATATCAACACATATGTATATATATATATATATATATATATATATATATATATATATATATATATATATATATA